>NW_026652292.1:6540934-6628488 GCF_009828535.3 Hylobates moloch | reverse complement strand
TGGTGGTGGTGGTGGTGGTGATGGTTGAGGTGGTGGTGGTGATGAAGGTGGTGGTGGTGGTGGTGATGGTGGAGGTGGTGGTGGTAATGAAGTTGGTGCTCGTGGTGGTGGTGTTGGTAGTGGTGGTGGTGATGGTGGAGGTTGTGGTGGTGATGGTGGTGGTGGTGGTAATGAAGGTGGTGGTGGTGATGGTGGAGGTGGTGGTGATAATGGTGATGGTGGTAGTGATGGTGGAGGTCGTTGGTGGTGGTATTGGTGGAGGTAGTGGTGGTAACAAAGGTGGTCGTGGTGGTAGTGACGGTGGAGGTGGTGGTCGTGACGGTGGAGGTGGTGGTGATGATGGTGGTGGTGGTGATGGTGGAGGTAGTGGTGATGGTGGAGGTAGTGGTGGTAATGAAAGTGGTCGTGGTGATGGTGGAGGTGGTGGTGATAATGATGGTGGTGATAGTGGTAGTGATGAAGTTGGTGATGGTGGTGATGGTGGAGACAGTGGTGGTGGAAGTAGCAAAGGGCCCTATGGTAGAGAGGATTTTCGATTCAGGGTGGTGATGGGAGGGTTTATTAAGAAAACATTAGGAAACAGAGAGGGTATTTCTGGTATCTCTGAAATAGTAATAATAATTTCCTAGGTCTGTAACAATGCAAAAGTCAGAACTGGTCAAAATGTAAAATTCAGGTAAAGAAAGCACGTTTTAATCAAATTCCAAATCATATCTGTTCATAACATTATGCCAAATTCTTGTCTAGCCTTATCAGTCTTTATGCATTTTTGTTGTTGTTGCTGCTGTTGTTTTGGTTTTTTTAGACAAAGTCTCACTCTGTTACCCAGGCTGGAGTGCAGTGGCATGATCATGGCTCACCACAGCCTCGATCTCCCGGGCTCAAGCAATCCTTCTACCTCCGCCTCTTAAGTAGTTGCTCCCACAGGTGTGCCACCACACCTGGCTAATTATTTTTTTTTTAGAGATGGGGTCTCACTATATTGCCCAGGTGGGTCTCAAACTTCCTGGGTTCAAATGATCCTCCCATCTCAGCCTCCCAAAGTGCTGGGATTACAGGTGTGAGCCACTGACCTTGGCCCATTATGCATGTTTTGAGTTAGATTCCCTAGATGCAGGTTCACAAATTGCACCACAGTTACCCTGCATCAGGCCAGGTGGCCAGTCTTTGAGACACCATGGTGGTTGGCCATTGGCTGCTGGATGCGCTACCTGCTGAGGGAAGAGGGGTATGTGGTCTCCAAGACAAGACAGTCCCTGTCCTGCAGAAGGCCGTAAATAGAGAAAAGGGCAGCTGTGACCCATCAGCTGCCAAACTCAGCAGCTTGGGGTTGGGTGCAGCTGTTAGGAGAGAGACCCCCACAGTGCTTACCACACACAGCACAGCACAGAGGCGCAAGCATGACTGGTACTGCACAAAGCAAATGCAAGGTCCAGTTGGATCATCTCAATGCCGCCTCCTCATTTTTCTATACACCCTTCCCTAATGATTTGCTTCTGGAGCTCGTCACTCCGGGCCAGACTCTACCATGGCCTCAAAATCTCCTGTAACCTGGGGCTGCCTCCTTCTCCTGCCTCATTCCATGCCCCACTAAGGCTGCCCACTCTCTCCAGCCACGCTGACCTTCTCTTGTTTCTTCACTGGACCAAGTTCCTTCCTCTCCCAAAGCCTGTGCACAGGCTCTTCCTACTGGTCACAGAACCCTAGAAAGCTCTTCCAGGCTTTATCCAGACCAGTCAATCCTGCCTTTCATTCCTAGGCTCAGAAGGACCTCTCCTTTTCCCACTCCCACCCTCATCCTTAGAGCTTCTATATCACACTTAAAAAATTACAGTTGTTTTGTGACCATCCCTTTAATGTCCCTCCAGGATCCTACCACAAAATTAGTGATTTTTAAACTCTCAGTTTGTGACTTATTAGGGAGGGTCTCATGACATCAGTTTAGTGACTGGGGACAGATACTTTTAATAACATTAGAATACATTGTAAGAGCATAGAAAATATGACAATACATTGCACTTAGTAAAATACATATTGTTGGTGACACTTTAATTCCAGATATATGTATTTAATTGTGCATGTGTTTGTGTGTTTGTGTGTGTGTGTGTGTGTGCATGTGTGCGTGCCTGTATACCGAATCATGATGTAAAAGCTATTCTAACTCTGGATAAGAGATCAAATACATTTGAAAGCCACTTTACTAAATTGTAGGCTCCATCTTTGATTAGATATGTGGCTTTGGACACATTACTTGACTCTTTCTGTGCCACAGTACCCTTTTTATAGAGTCCTTGCAAGGATCAAGTGAGTTGAAATCCGTAAGGTGCTTGGGAGACTGCCTGGCGCCCGTGGAAGCACTGTGTGAATATTACACAGCATTACATTTATTTATGCGTTTTGTTTGTTACCCTGTCCTCCCTGCCTATCTTAGTGCCTGGCACACCCTAGCTTTCAACAATTACTGACTGAACAAACAGCAAGGAGCTTGTGGCATGAGCCATGTTGTATGTACCTATGGTGAGAACACAGCACATGTGGATTCAGTGCATCTTCTTAGTAAGTGGCTGAGGAGGTTTCAGGGTGATTTTGTGCTAGTGAATCTGCCCCTCTTCCTGCTCCCCACCACACTTCCTCTTACAGAAATTCAGCCTGAGCCAGTATGTATTTATCGATATGTCTGGCCACCTTTAAACATTACATAAATAAGTAACGGGAACCCAAGACAATGGGTGGGAATGTCTTCATTTATGAATGAAGTCAAGCAAAACCCAAGCATTCCTCCCATCGTTTTTCAGAAGATGCTCCTTTGGGGCCAAACCATAGGCAGCTGCACGAGGAGTTTACTGTGTCTGATTTAGGCAAAACTGAATTGTTCATTTTATTCTTAAATCTTCCTCCACCAAACCTAAGAGAGACCCAAGGGAGGTGGCATGAACTATTAACGTTGTTGAGGACCCGATGGTCTAATTCAGAAAGACCAATTATATTTCTATTCTTCCAAAGAAAAGAGTACAATTCTGAGTCCCTTTTCACTGGAAATAGGTTAATGGTTTATTTCCCATTGTGACTGTGGCTGATCCAGGAATGGTTACTCATACATCACATCCAACTTTACTCCCTGGCTACCTTCTAGGGAAGCACTGCCGGAATATGCCAGTGACTTTGCTTTCTTATCTCACGAAGGAAGAATTGGTGGACGTTACACGAAGGCAGGTTTAAAGTTAGCTAAAGGACAATTGAGTTGGCCAGTGAAAACCAAAACCTAAGAAAAGAGCTATGGCAGTGTGAATGTCTATCGCTGAACGAGTCCACCTGAGGACCAGATGACCATTTCCATCTGCTGCAGGGGTTTCCACCGGGGATGTGTTAGTCCATTTTTGTGTTGCTATAAAAGAATACAGGAAACTGGGTAACTTTATAAAGAAAAGAGGTCGATTTGGCTCATGGTTCTGAAGGTCGTACAAGCATGGCACCAGTATCTGCTGGGCTTCTGGTGAGGCCTCAGGAAGCTTTCAATCATGGTGGAAGGTGAAGAAGGAGCTGGCACATCACATGGCAAGAGAGAGAGGAGGAGGTATCGGGCTCTTTTGTGCAAACTAACAGAGCAAGAACTCACTCATTACTGCAAGGACAATACCAAGCCATCCATGAGGGATCTGCCCCCATGACCCAAACACCTCCCACAAGGCCCACCTCCTACATTAGGAACCACATTTCAACATGAGATTTGGAGGGGACAAACATCCGAACTATATAAGGGGATTCTAAGGTCTCTCTCTTTCTCACCATTCTCAGTGCTGCAGTAATTCTGCTGACCTCATCCCCATACTTGCCATCCTCTTGCAGGGGTGTAGGTTCTAAGGCTGGCCTCCATGGGGTGGTTCCACCCTCTTCTCTTGCTGTGTCTTTAATGTGATGTATCAGGTATGCCATTACCTTTATCTATGTCTTAGGTCCAAAGCACTAGGCTTTCTTTACTCTGAATGTGAAAAGGTGCCTGTGCACCCTCACCTTGGTGAGGGAAATGGCTGTGTTCTTTGACAAAGATCAGCCTCTCAAGGCACATGGACACCCAAGCTTATAACCTATTTATATATATCAGAGCCTATTGTCATCATTTTTGTGTGGGAGTAATTATTTTATCTTAGATTTTTCTTTTTAAAGTTGAAGTTGGATTTGCACAAAATGTTAAGAGCATTTTTACAGCTTTTCTGTTGTATGAAGAATATGACTTTGAACATATGAATCTGGATAAAGGATATAATTTTGTGTAGGATGTTGATTCAAAATGAAAAGGTAGAGTTGTCATTTTAAATAGGAGTGGAATTTACTTCATAGAAACCCACGTACGTACTAGATGGTTTAGTTTTTCCAAGTTTTCTTTGCATTAAAAAAAGAAATGTTTATTTTAGAAAGAATTTCACAGTTACTTTACTGAATGCAGATAGCCTTCAGACAAATTCCATCACATCACTCCGTAAGTGTTCATTGAATAAATGAATCCATAACAAGAGTACTTATGGCTAACATTTTTACAGTTTTGGAGGACGGGAGAGATGAAATTGTCATTGGTATGAATACACAAATGTTTTCTAAAATATCCAAACTATTTTAGAAACCATGAATTAAATTAAATATCTAGTTTTTTCTTGAAAAGAATTATCAGAGAAGAAATTGAAGGAAGAAAAATAGAACTCTTTTCTTTGGGTACAAACATTTTAATACAAAGAAATACTCAGACCTCTCTGGTTTTATTTACTCAGAGTTATAAAAAATGTTACTTTGGATTAAATTAGTCCAATTATGTATACCTTCTACTGAATTAAGCACATATTCTAGAAGATGGATTATGTGTACATAAAATTTGTGCTAACTAAAGGAATGAAGGAATGAATGTATCTAAAATGAAAGGCATTGTTATTACTTTCTAACCTGATATAATACCACTTCTCAAAATGAAATACATAGAAATAAGTTTCTGAGAAAATTATATTTTAGAATTTGCTCAAGAATTGTCAAAATATGCTTAAAATCGCAAGAGCTGTGGTTAACGTAGGTTTTATTTATCAGTTTTTATTACATGAGAAATTCAAAGTGAGGGATTTAAAAACATGTATTCATTTCTTTAAACTTAATAAGCCAATCACATGTACACATAACTTTTTTTAATGAAAAGTATATTTTCCCAAACCAAAAAACATGGTGATATGGGTGGTATTGATTCACATTTTTGCAAGTCTATTTGATGTTTGGTTTAATAAAAGATGCCTGGATTCTCATATCTGCTTCTACATTCAATCTGTTGTGTTATGTCATTTTGGTTGAAATATATGAAGAAAATCTGGCTTACTATGGATATACAGATGGAAAAGGGAGAAATATTTTAATAGCCTCCTCAGATAGTTGTAGATAGTCTTTTTGGTTACCACATCAAATCTCAAAATATAGTAATTCTTTAAAGGTTAATTGCAATGTAAAATCTGAAACCATAACAATGATCTTTCTATATTCTGTATACTCATGAGATTGAGAAACCAAATACTGATTTTGGATTATTAAGAAAAATTTAGAGTCTCCAGTTTTTCTCATATAACACTGTGAGAACTGTTGTTTTAAACCGCCCCCACCCCCCACCATTTTGCTGTAGTAGTTTGGAAGGTAAGTATAAAGGAGATAAATTTTTAAAATACGTCTTAACAATCCCAGAAGACTTCTTTTGGAGATAATAACAAACACCAAACTCAATACGAAAATTTACATTGAAAGGTAAATAACTCAGAACAAGCAAGGCAACCTTGAAAATGAATAACCCTGGAGGATGCACAGTCCACAGTCCTCCTTTTTTTTTTTTTTTTTTTTTTTGAAATAGAGTCTCCCTCTGTCGCCCAGGCTGGAGTGCTGTGGCAGGACCTCGCCTCACTGCAAGCTCCGCCTCCCGGGTTCACGCCATTCTCCCACCTCAGCCTCCTGAGTAGCTGGGACTACAGGCGCCTGCCACCAAGCCCGGCTAATTTTGTTTTTGTATTTTTAGTAGAGACGGAGTTTCACCGCGTTAGCCAGGATGGTCTCAACCTCCTGACCTTGTAATCCGCCCGCCTCAGCCTGGGATTACACGCGTGAGCTACCGCGCACAGTCCTCATTTTAAGAGTTACTGTACAGTTACCGTGTCATCAGGATAGTGCGATCTGGTTTCAGGATAGATGAATGAAACTGAGTAGAGTCCAAAAGCAGATCTGCATATATGCAGAAAGATTAATTTTGACAATTGTGCCAATGTCATTCAATGAGGGAAAGGAAAGTCTTTTTTAGCAAATCATACTAGAACAACTGGTTATTCATATAAAAACAACTGAAACTTTATCTATCCCTAACATGAAAATGAACAGAAATGGATGGATTACAGATGAAACATAAAAGCTAAAATTTTGAAACTTTCTATAAAAAACCTGAGGGGAATCCTTTTTGTGGTATATGTAGTCAAACATTTCTCTGAGAGATTGCAAAACACTTTATTAGAAAAAAAGAAAAGTAAACTGGATTCATGAAAATTAAAAATTTCTATTCTTCAAAAGAGCGTTAAAAAATAAAAAAAAGTGCGTCATAGACTAGGAGGAATGTTCATAACCTATATATGACAAAGGACTTGAATTTGAATTACAGAAAGAACTGCTACATGTCAAAAACAGTAAGACAGACAATCCAGTAAAAATGTTCAGAGGAGTTGAATAGACATGTGAGCCCCAAATATCTGAGACAGGTCTCAGTCAATTTAGGAAGGTTATTTTGCCAAAGTTAAGGACACACGCCGATGACACACCTGATGACATGTGCCCAAGGTGGTCAAGGCACAGCTTGGTTTTGTAGACTTTAGAGAGACATGAGGCATCAATCATATATGTACATTGGTTCCATCTGGAAAGGTGGGACAACTGGAAGCCAAGAGGGGGCTTCCAGGTCATAGATAGGTAAGAGACAAATAAATGGTTGCATTCTTTTGAGTTTCTGGTTAGCCTTTCCAAAGGAGGCAATCACATACGCATTTATCTCAGTGAACAGAGGGATGACTTTGAGTTCTGTCTGTCCTTTGTCCAGGAGGAAATTCCTTGTGAGGGAGGTATGTCACTTTTTTATCTTAGTATCTACCTTTTTTAGGAATAGAATGGGAGGCAGGTTTGCCCTAAGCAATTAGTTGCTTGATTTTTCCCTTTCCCTTAGTGATTTGGGAGTCCCAGAATTTATTTTCCTTTCACAGATATTCCAAAAAAGAAGACGTAAATATGACCATAAAAGACATGAAAAGATGTTTAACCCTGTTAGTCATCATGGAAATGCAAATTAAATCCACCATACAGACACTAGAGTGGTTTAAATTTGAATGACTTCCAACACCAAATGCCAGATAGGACATAGAGCAACTGGATGTCTCATGCTCACTGGTAGGAATATAAAATGGTGTAATTTCTGTAGAAAACGAATTGGTAGTTTCTTATAAAATTAAATGTGCACCTACCTTATTTATGATCCAGCAATTTAACTTGAAGGTATTTCTGTAGCAGAAATGAAAACAGATGCCTACACAAACTACTTGTACACTAGTGTTTATTGCAGCTTTATTTATAATAGCAAGAATGTTAAACAATCCAAAAATCCATCAACAGGAGAATAAATAAACAAATTGTGATATATTCATACTGTGGAATAATAGCAGTAGAAAGAAATGAACTAGTGGTGCACACAACATGGATGAATACCAGAAATACCATGCTGAGTGAAAGCAGGCAGACTTAGATATGATATCTAGACATTTCCTTTTTTATGAAGCTCCAGAACCTGCAGAGCTAATCTATGGTAACATAGTTCAGCATGGTGGTCTTTCTAGGTATGGGAAAGAGAATACATGCAAATAAACATGAAAGACTTTCTAGGTTGAAGGAAGTGCCATATGTCTTTACTGGATGTTGTTTCCACGGGTACATACATTTTTAAAAAACATCACGGTATGCACCTAAGTTCTGCACATTTTACTATATGTAATTATACCTCAATAAAAATTTTTAAAAAACCCTAATTATCACAAGTGTTATGAATATTTTCTTGGTTTATTAAATGAGGCATTCAATCAAATATGCATTTTGATTGCATTATGAATATGAAACATGCTGATTACCAATTCATATTCATTTGGAAACCTACAGGCAGAAGGGAAAACTACTATGTGTGACAGGAAGATGGACTTACCCAACCTTCAGGGTTCTCAATCTCTTGTCTATTAACATGGTAATTGCCTTTAATGACTTCGTTCTCCTCGGTGTAATCAGACAGGAAACTTTAGAGGGAAGATGCATAAATTATTCTAACTCCTGCCAGGGAAAGAATCCAGACTTTAATCAACTTCTGTGCATTTTATTCTTCATATTAAAAAAGCTTTCTTTACATTTGGACTCAATCAACAAGCTCTCTTGTCTAGAAGAACAATCCTTGTTTTGTGCTCCCATCAGTAGGACTCTGTCCCCAATGTAGAAAACAAATCCTTCTTGTTCAAAGAGGGTCATCTATAGTACTGAAAGTTATGCAAACTCATTTGGTTCTCTCTGCCCTTTTCAAATAGCATCTCATAACAGTATCAACACTATTGATGGTGCTAATTTTATATAATCCTTTTCAGTGTTTGAAACATTATGCATTCAAAGCAAACATCTGGGAGGAAGATGGGAGAAGCATTCTTGCCCCTGTTCTACAGAAGTAATTGAAGTTCATGACATTCAAGCTCATTCATCAGTAAATGAATTTGGGTCATGCTTTATGTCTGTTGCAAACACAATGAAAATTTGACTCTGTTCCTGAAGACTTTCTAAATTGAACTTCCTTCACTTCTTGAAAAACCTATACAACCCACACTCTCAGTATTTGAGACACCAAGGAGTTGCTGCATTTAAGTTCTCTATCTAACACGGTAATCCTGGCCAGGAATTGGATGGGAGACTTAGGAGGAATCCACCACGGAGCCAAGGAGGATAGAGAACAATGCATGATTTTAACAGGTCTTGTTTGCAGTCCGGCCCACAAGCTGTGTCACAGTGAAGTAGGTAGTAAAACAAATGAACACCCTTCCTTTTCATTCTGGAACAGGCTGCCTCTTCTATTGATTTGCAATTCAGCACTTATTGGGTTAAGGAAACACTAAACATAAATATTCTATTTGATTCTACACCACATTATTCTAAATGTCGATTGTCGAAGAAACATCCTATACAGGGTATCTTTCCCGTCCAAGTATTTCCAGGGGAACTCAGTGCACACCTACATTACGGGGAAAAAAATAACTAAGATAGCACACGGTGTGGTGCAAAGAACTGTCACCAGTGTAGAAAACAAGTTTCAGTCTTGGAAAGTTTGGGGTCAGGAATGAGTCCAGGTATAAAGCCTAACACAAGGACAGCCTTAGATCAATAACCTAGACAAATAATGTCTTTAAACATCAGCTTCCTCATCTGTAAAATGAAGATAATGATATAGTCCTATCTATAACCCAGGAGAGGACCTTCTACTGAAGTGAAGAATAAACAGAAGGCATTTTTTGAAGCTTAGAGTTATGTACAGCAAAAATTGTGGTTTCCACAGCTTTTTGCTGTTGTTTCTCAGCCTTTCTGAAGTTGCTGATGGGCCTGGACTTCTTCTGGACTCATCTCTTGGGTTATATTCATCCTTTTAAATACCACAGGCTTCTTCTAACAAACATTTGGTTAGAGGGCCATTGCTGACTTTTTGGGGGTTTTTCAGGTGCCTTTATTTTACACCATCTTTTTGAATGGTCAATTTGTGTACATGAATGCCCACCCTGACAGCAATGGTGTGTATATAAGTAGAAAAGAGAAAATAGGAACTGTTTCCTTCCCACAGAGGAGTCTTAGTTGCAAGTAAAATAAGAAGAGGAGATGTTTTGGCCCACAGAACTGGAGCGTCTAAGAGTCTGCCAAGACATGACTCAAGGGCACAGATGACATCCTCGGGATCATCTCAGTCTTGCTTTTTTCCCTTCTCAGCTCTGCTTTCTTTGGTGTTGGCTTCATTTTCAGGACTTGGGTTCTCCCCTAGAGGTCTCTGGATGGCTACCCCTCCCCAGCTCCAGGCTTAGAATCTATCTTAGCATAATAGCTATCCAACTACAGAGAGAATTCCTCTTCCCCGATGGCACAAGCAAATGTGTGGCAATTAAGTCTCACTGACTGGAATGGTTGGCTGGCTTGGGCCCCTCACCATACCCATAGCAAACACAGTGACCAAGAACAAGTCAGGGCACCACTGTCTCAGGTCTGGGTCACATGGGACTTAAGATCAAAAGACAATCCCATCTAGATATTTCTCAACAATTTCCTTTCTTCAGCGATTCAATGAAAAATATATGTGTTTCTTTGATGAAGGTGGTCAGGCAGCAATTCATTTTTCAGACACTCACATGTTCTGGTTTGGTTGATGTATTAGCATCCTATGGCTGCTGTAACAAATTACCACAAACTCAGGAACTTAAAACAACACATCTTGCTTAGTTCACAGCTCTGGAGGTTGGAAGTCTGACATGGGTCTTACTGTGCTAATGTCAAGGTGTCAGATGGGCTTACCCTCCTGGGGGCTCTAGGGGAGAATCGATTCCCTTGCCTTTTCCAGCTTCTGCAACAGGAATCCCCCTACATTCCTTGGCTCAGAGGCTGCTCCTCCACCTTCAAAGCCAGCACTCTTACTGTGACAATCTTGCCTCCCTATCATCTTCCAACTTCTGTATCTTTCTTAGACCTTTGACCATGCATGCTTTACTCCCTTTCTCAATTCCAAACCAGGTCAGGTCTTTAATATCACCAGCATTTTCTATCAAATATACTTGAAAATAGAGAATTTATTAAATTTGTTTAGATTGTATTCTTTTAAGTTTTGGATGTATAATAATTTGATAAAATAGAGGCTGACCAACAAAATTTTGTGTTATAAAGTAATGTTATGCATTTTTTTTCCCTGAAGCCCAGCTACTAACTCAAGTTTATAGAAAGAATTTAGTTTAATTATCAATTCCCAGGAAGAAATAAGAGTAGAAATGGAAGATGTATGAGCCACTCTACCAATGAATGTGGATTTATTAATGCCTTCATTTTTAATAGGATTCTTTTGTTGCCCAAAAGAACATGTCTATGGATTCGTGGGATTTCTTAGAAACTGATTTTGCCCATGACATTAAAATTGTAGAATGAAGTTTTATTATGTTTATTTTATTTGCCAATAATTAATGTGTCATGTGGTGCTTCTTGCATGCTTTTTATTTTCCCTTTGCTCTTAGAAGTTTTCTAGGAATCCCTTTTAGGAAACTCTATAGATTTAATGTTTAACCTTGAATTATTACTTAGCACAATGTCTTCAAATAGTACAGATAAAATAACATGTTTAAATTATTTTTAAAAATCTACCTACCCTTATTGAGTTAAAAGATACACATTATGTTTTCTCTGTGTTTTACAAACGCCATCAAGCGCCTTAGAAAATGCCAATACTGAAAGTTCTATGCACTCCAAGGTTGCAGAGAAAGGCAGAGAACGTGCAATGAGCTTAGAGGATGTCCTGCATCCTCTACAGCCAGCGTTCCCTGCTTCCATAGGAAAGCAGAACAGCATGTTGCTTGCATCTTGCATGATATGGCAATTACCATGAGGCAGAAGAGCAGAACTGTCCCAAAGGTAACTTAATCAATGGATACTTTAGATGAGCTTCCAATCAGGTGAGAAAATGTCTCCCTATTGTAAAAAGCTTATTGAAAGGACAATATGAAAATTGCAAGACTTCCTATGTTGGTGTCCCTATACTTGTCAGAGTGTTTCAGTGGTTTCATTTTATTCAATTTATGTTCATTAACTAAAGCATACAGCATTTTTGTCACCAATATGGAAAATCTTTGGAGAGAAGTAAATGCATTAAACCCTTGCTACTTCTTTTATTATATATTCTTCTAAAACTGCTGAGCTAGTAGGATCTATAAGCACAAAGCAGTGTGTTAAAAATGGCCTCAGTTAAAAGCAGGTATAAGGCAACAGCAAGAATTACGTAGCATTCTACAGACAAATTGTGTGATTTGAGGAGGAAGTGTGAAAATTTGCTCTTTTTTTTTTTTTTTTTTTTTTTAGAGAAAATACCCAACAGATGCTTTGAGATTTTTAAAACCTTTTCAGTTGCACAGGAAGAGAGTTGCTGCAGAAAGGTTGAATTTATAAAGCAACATCCTAATGTGGACAACTTTGTGGTCAGACCCAGATTAGTGGTGCAGGGTGCCAAGGTTTGTACTAAGGATGTAAAATTCTGATTCTATAGGCAGATACATTGCAGGATGTAATAAAATGCGGGTATATACTTATTCTGATGAATGATTCCAGAAGCAACAGTTAAACTAGGTGTCTGAAGTATTGTTTAATCAAGGAAATATTGTAATAGAACAACAGTTGGACCCAGGGTCTTTAATTCTTCAAATATGGTGGCTGTTCTACCTCCACCTGTGGTCCATTCCCGCTTGCACTGGTGGCGGCTGATGTGTGACCTTGGCCTCCCCAAGTCATCTGGCAGCAGCTAACAATTCTATCCCATTTCCCATTCTTTCCTCAGATATCAAAGTATGTCCTGTCATAGAGCTGCCTTCTCTAGGGCAAAGAATTTAGGTCCTGAGCTCTCTCTGGGCTTCAGTATAGATGGCATGAAAGTGGTTAACTTCTTACTCTTGAGTATAATTCCTACATAAAGTAATGTGCTTGTATTTACAGCTGATATTTCCTCATAGTGCTGGAAAATTTGGTAAACTTTACAATGATAGGCTGTATGCTATGCTAACAGCATTTCAGTGTACAGTCATCCCCTGGTATCACAGGGATTGGCCCCAGGTCCCCTGTGGATATTAAAATCTGTAAATGCTCAAGTTCCTTATATAGAATGGCACAGTATTTGCACATAACCTACACCCACCCTCTTGTATACTTTAAATAATTCTTACATTATGTGTAATACTTAATACAGTACTAAGGTATTAATACTTAATAATTCCTCCTCCCTCCCTTCCTTCCTTTCTTCTTTCTTTCTTTCTTTCTTTCTTCTTTCTTTCCTTCTTTCTCTTTCCTTTTGTCTTTCTTTCTCTTTCTTTCTTATTTCTCTCTCTCTCTTTATCTTCTTTCTTTTTTTCTCTTTCTTTCTTCTTTCTTTTTTCTTTTTTCCTTTTCTTTCTCCATTTCTTCCTTATTTTCTTCTCTAGTTTTCTAGGAAGTAAGATCACCTATACATACATTTAATCACAAATTAGAAACTGTGGAGTGATAATTATATAGTTGACTTCTTTTGATGGAGAACAAATATACTTCCCCAGAGTTCTGACTATCCTTCTCACACTGTTCCCGGGCAACTGAAATTGAGAAATGGGTCTTTATCAGTGACTCTTGTCTCATGCTCAAGAGCTTTAGAATTTTAAATCTGTTGTAACCCCATCTTTATCTGAATGTTTGGCTGGAAAGTGCACACACAGAGTGTATATAGAGAGTGTATAGAGTGTGTATTACCTACTGCCTTTATTCTGCTGCTTTTCTACTAAAGAAGTTTCCTGTTTGCTTTTGGTTCAAAGCCAAAAGCTCCCATCTTAACATCTAAGTTATCATTAAACACACCTGACAACAATCCAATGTTCTTTTTTACTCCTTATCCCCTCCCCTCCACCTTTAGTTCTAAATAAACAGCTTTTATTTTATTAGGCATCTTTCAAATCCTCAAACTCCAGTCTTGTCCTATCTCCTACTTCTAAAATCCATTTTGGATGGCTCTAAACTCTTCTACTGCTGTCAAATCGAATCCCGCAGGTCTTTTTAAGTCCAAGATGAACATTCTGGACATAGAAGTAAACTATTAAATTACCTCTGTTTTGGAAACCTCTTTCCCTTGCTCTGAGGTCTTGCAGCATGGAAGTATATCCTCTACACCACCTTTGCTTTTCTTCATTTTCATATTGGCCCCTTAATTGGTAATTAGCATTTTTATTTGGTATGTTATCTCTCCAGAAAAGGATAGTATCATCGACTTCTTTGTAATCTCTTTTAGCACATTGAATGATTCTCTGGTACACCAAGAGTTCATAACAATCTTACTGAATTGACGTTTATTGTACAATGAAAAAATATTGTCTGGTGAATGACATTTTATTAGACTATTATGATTCCCCCAATGTAAGATTTTTCTACTGAATTTTTAGTGCTAATCTAAAAATGAGCAAAATAATGAAGATGATTTCTAAGAAGTGCGGTTTTGAGGAAACTATCTAGTATTAATACAGATACGTTCCTCTCCCCTGTGCTACTTATACTCAGTGGAGAGAATCAAAGTCCAGAAGGTGATGCAAAATCCTTGTCCAAATATGCTTACTCAGTAGAGTTGATAAAAAAGAAATTAATGCATTTAATAGAAATGTTTATGACTGAGACAAATAAGACTTTTCATTTTAAATCTCTGGTATCTTAATCATTATTTTTGTCCAAACATCTACATATCGATGGATAGTTTAAGTCAAAGAGATTTCACTGGATATAAAATTTTAAAACATCAAAATAACACAATTTATATTTTTAGATGTTAGCACAAGCAAATTCCCAGCTGCTTGAGAAAATTTTCAAGTAACTAATTTAAACATAGTATCATAGAACCACACCTTTTTTGCACTATTTGTGCACAAAGGCCAAAATTTTAATTTCCTATGGATCACAGACTGATACTTTTGTAAAACACAAAACTATGTTTATGGATGCCACAGCAATGTTAAATTGCTATAAAACCTTCCATGTGGTTGCTGTCACTTTCTGCACTTATGTAATGGAGCAGCAACAAAGGATTCATGGTAGCCAACAATCTGCAGACCACATTTTGAATAGCAGAGCCATGGGCTTCACTATAACACAAATATCACCTAAAGGAAAGAAAAACCAGATAGGTTTTTGCAAAATAAGGAAACAGAAAAATTTGAAGGAATTCTATCAAGACAAGCAGATTCTAAATTTTATAGGCAGAGGCAAAAGACCCAAATAGCCTACACTATATTGAAGAATAAGAACAGAGTTGGGGAGCCAGGTGTGGTGGCTCATGCCTATTATCCCAGCACTTTGGGAGGCTGAGGCAGGCAGATCATGAGGTTAGGAGATCGAGACCATCCTGACTAACATGGTGAAACCCCACCTCTACTAAAAATACAAAAATTTAGCCAGGCATGGTGGTGCACACCTGTAGTCCCAGCTACTCAGGAGGCTGAGGCAGGAGAATCGCTTGAACTCAGGAGGCAGAGGATGCAGTGAGCCAAGATCACGCCACTGTACTCTGGCCTGGGTGACCAAGTGAGATGCTGTCTCAAAAAAAAGAAAAAAAAAAAAGAACAGAGTTGGAAGACTGACACTGCCTGACTTGAAGCCACAGTAACCAAGACAGTGTGGTATTGGTAAAAGAACAGACAAATTGATCAATAGAATAGAACAGAGATCCCAGAAATAGATCCACATAAATTTGGTCAGCTGATCTGTGACAAAGAAGCAAAGGCAATAGAATGGAGAAAATGCACTCTCTGTCAACCAATGGTGCTGGAACAACTGGTTATTCACATGCAAAAAATAAATCTAAACATAGACTGTTGCGGGAAGTCAGGGACCCCAAATGGAGGGACTGCCTGAAGCCATGGCAGAAGAATGTGGATTGTGAAGATTTCATGGACATTTATTAGTTTCCCAAATTAATACTTTTATAATTTCTTATGCCTGTCTTTACTGCAGTCTCTAAACATAAATTGTGAAGATTTCATGGACACTTATCACTTCCCCAATCAATACCCTTGTGATTTCCTATGCCTGTCTTTACTTTAATCTCTTAATCCTGTCAGCTGAGGAAGATGTATGTCACCTCAGGACCATGTGATAACTGCGTTAACTGCACAAATTGTACAGCATGTGTGTTTGAGCAATATGAAATCTGGGCACCTTGAAAAAAGAACAGGATAACAGCAATTGTTCAGGGAATAAGAGAGCTAACCTTAAACTCTGACCATCAGTGAGCCGGACGCAACTGAGCCATATTTCTCTTCTTTCAAAAGCAAATGGGAGAAATATCGCTGAATTCTTTTTCTCAGCAAGGAACATCCCTGGGAAAGAGAATATACGCCTGGAGGTATAGGCCTACAAATGGCCCCCCCCAGGTGTGCCTGTCTTTTATGGTCGAGGCTGTAGGGGTGAAATAGACCCCAGTCTCCCATAGCGCTCCCAGGCTTATTAGGAAGAGGAAATTCCCACCTAATAATTTTGGTCAGACCAGTTGTTCTCAAAACTCTGTCTCCTGATAAGATGTTATCAATGACAATGGTGCCCAAAACTTCATTAGCAATTTTAATTTCGCCCCAGTCCTGTGGTTCTGTGATCTCACCCTGCCTCCACTTGCCTTGTGATATTCTATTACCTTGTAAAATACTTGATGTCGGTGACCCACACCTATTTGCACACTCCTTCCCCTTTTGAAAATCCCTAATACAAACTTGCTGGTTTTTGTGGCTTGTGGGGCATCACAGAACCTACCAACATGTGATGTCTCCCCCGGATGCCCAGCTTTAAAATTTCTCTCTTTTGTACTCTGTCCTTTTGTTTCTCAAGCTGGCCGACACTTAAGGAAAATAGAAAAGAACGTACATGAATATCGGGCAGGTTCCCCAATAATAGACCTTCTAGTCTTCACAAAAATTAACTCAAAATGGATCACAGATCTAGATGTAAAATGTGAAACTATAAAAATCCTGGAAAATAATATAATGGAAAATCCAGATAACCAGTGCTTCAGTAATCACTTTCTATACACAACACCAAAGGCATGGTCCATTAAAGAAAGAATTGATAAATGAGACTTTATTAAAATTATAATAGTCTGCTTTGCGGATGACACTATCAAGAGAATGACAAGACAAGCTACAGACTGAGAAAAAAATATTTGCAAAGACATATTTGATAAAAGACTATTAGCCAAAATATATAAAGAACCCTTAAAACTTAACTATAAAAAAACAAAAAGTTTGATTTTAAAAAGGGCCAGTGATCTTAACAGACACCTAATGTAAGAAGATATACAGATGGCAAATAAGCTTATTAAAAGATGTTCCACATCCCATGTCATCAGGGAAATGCAAGTTAATACAACAGTGAGATACCACTACATACCTATTAGCATGGCCAAAATCCAGAACACTGACAACACCAAATGCTGGCAAGGATGTGAGCAGCAGAAACTCTCAGACATTGCTGGAGAAGTGCAAAATGGTACAGCCCATTCGGAAGACAGTTTGGGTGTTTCCTACACAGCTAAATATACCCTTACCATGTGATCTAGCAATCATGTTCCTTGGTATTTACCCAAAGGAGATGTGTTGGTAGAAGAGCTGAGGCAGGACTTGCTAGTCTTGACATAATATAAAAAGAGTCTTGGAACTTGTCCTGGGTCCAGGGTCTAAAACCCCTAGTGGCCTATGGAACACCAAGCTCTGTGCTTAAGGGTGGAAGGCTGCCTTGCTGCACTACAATCTAAGCCCAGGGCATTTAACCCCTCGTGGCTTGGATGGAATCCAGGGCTCAGGGCATAAAACCCCTCGTGGCCTCTGGAACGTGTTCAGACTTGCTGGCTCCTTGCTTCTTGCTCTCCCAGGATCATAAATCAATTGTATCTTGAGTTAGAAGGACATGTTCCCCATTATCTCAAGTAGCCAAACATGTTCCATATGCTTCAAAGAAAATGCTAAACTGACGCAGCTATAGATCAAATGCTTGGTGCACCACTTCCTTTTGACCCCCACGTCCTCACTGCCTACTTCTTTGTTTGATCACCAGTAAATAGTATGGTCTCCCAGAGCTTGTGACCTTCGCAGCCTCCACACTAGCATTGGCCCCCTGGACAAACTTTCACTCTTAACTTGTCTTGTCTCATTCCTTTGACTTCGATGGACTTCATAGCCCCCACGGCCTGGGATCAGTCCACTGGGTCTGATCACCCCAACAAGCTGAAATCTTTTGCTCACACAAAAACATGTACATAGATGTTTACAACAGCCTTATTCATAACCGACAGACTTGGAAGCAACCAAAATGTCCTGCAGTAGGTGACTGGATAAATAAACTGTGGTACATCCAGACAATGAAATATTATTCAACACGAAAAAGAAATGAGCTATCAAGCTAAGCTATAAAAGACATAGAGGAAACTTAAACGCATGTTACTTGGTGAAAAAATCCAATGTGAAAAGGCTGGTTACTGTACAATTCCAAATATATGACATTCAGAAAAATACAACTATGGAGACCGTGAAAAGATCAGTGGTTGCCAGGGGTTGGGGGTAGAGCGGGATGACTAGACAGAGCACAAAGCATTTTTAGACCAAACACCGATACTTCTGTAAAATACAAAACCATGCTCATGAACACCACAGCAATGTGAAATTACTCTGTATGACACTCCAATGGTGGATACAGGTCATGATAAATTTTTCCAAATCTGGAGAATGTACAACACCAAAATTGAACTGTAATGTAAACTATAATCTTTTAATGATCTGTTGATGTAGGTTCACCAGTTTTAACAAGCATACACCCTGGTGGGGGATTTTTATGTTGAGGGAGGCTGTGCAAGTGTGGGGGCAGAGTGGGTACTTGGGAAATCTCTGTACTTTTCCATCAGTTTTGCAGGAAACCAAAAGATGTGCTAAGAAACAAAGTCTATTAAGAATTATATCCAGTAAAAAAAATAAAGCTTTAGTAAAGAAGTATTTGCAGATAAAGTTGGGATAGTTGAAACTCTTTAAGAGACACAGTTATTTGGCATTAATCAAGGCAAAATGTTCCAGGCAGCAGGTTCCATTCAGTCTGAACAGAGACTGCCAAACTTTCTTGTGAGAAGTTGTTTTGCAGGAGAACAGATAAATAAACAAGATGAAGCTGATGAGTCAACAAGAGGTAGAAATCAGTTGTACAAGTGCATTAACTCTAAATATCCTTTGATGGTTGCCAGATAGTTTAGGCTCTGATTCTCTACAGCCTTTTATTTTCTCCTCCACTACAGAGTATAGTCCGTGTGGCAGTGACCAAGAGGCATAAGATGAGATGACAATTATGACATGGTCAGCTGATTTCAGGGCAGTTCTCCCAAGGTACCCAGCCTTGGAGGGGGCCAGAGCCCAGGGTCTTATCCTTAGCTTTGTGGGTGCAGAAATTGATTTCTGCGCATGTAGTTAGGGTTGAAGGGCATCCATTCACAGCAACAACTACACAACCTTCACAAGGGTCTGATGTGTAGACAAGAAAGCCAAGTTATTAACTGAAAATGGGAACTAAACTGGCCAATAAATGACTATGTTTGTTAGTGGGAGTGGAAGTAGACACACATTTTCTCCATGACATAGGTGCTAAAGGGAAATCAATAGAAATTGTAAGATTATTTCATATGCACGATATGGGAAAATTAGGAAATAAAATGTTATTTGAATGACCAGTGTGATGAAGCTAAAAATTTAATGCATTAATGCATTAATATTTCCCTTTCTCTCTCTGTCTCTCTGTCTCTTTCTCTCTCTCCTCATAATATAAGGTATATGTATATACATAATTTTTGTTCATCAGGTTGCTTGCTCCATTGGAAATACCAGGGATATGATAACCTTCAAATCCTCACTTTTTGGAATCCCACACAGATAATTCAATTTTAGCATTTATTAATGACATTTCGTTGGTTATATTTGTTTTTCATATTTAGTCCAAAATGTACTAAGAATTCTACTTTGACTTGAAAAATATTTCCTCATTTAGGAGAACTGTGTTGAGAACTAATTCAGCTCTTAAGGGACAATTTTTTTGCAGTCTTCACAAGTATTGGCATCATGAACCAATGACTGTTTTATTAAGTAAATGTGTGTGCATGTGTCTATGCCCTTATATCTTATAATCACACATATTCGTATAATTTTCAGCACAAAATATGAATCTGATTTATCATAATCAATGCTCATAATCAATTTGTTATCAGGTTTTAAATTTCAATTTGATTTTGAAAAAAGAAAGGGAAATTCCATTCCTTGGACATAAAATATGATTAATAGGTGCTCAGCTTAAGTTTCACTTGTTTCAAAATGTATAACTTGAGTTAAAAAAACTCTTATTCCCCAACTACTAACCATTATTATTATGACAGTAAAAAGTAAGGAAATAGTGACAGAGCAATTATAAAATTAAGGTTAGGTACAAGTAGAGTGAATTACAACTTAAATTTTGTTACTCTAAGTATAATGTAGGAAAATTTATTGTTTTATTTTTCCAAGACAGCATGTCACTTTGTTTCCCAGGCTGGAGTGCAGTGGCATGATCACAGATCACTGCAGCCTTGACCTCCCAGGCACAAGCTGTCCTTCTGCCTCAGCCTCTCAAGTAACTGGGACTACAGGAGCACACCACCACACCCAGCTAATTTTTAATTTTTTTTTTAGAGAAGGTATCTGACTATATTGCCCAGGCTGATCTTGAACTCCTGGGCTTAAGCAATCTGCCTGCCTCAGCCTCCCAAAGTTATGGGGTTGCAGGAGTGAGCTACTGCACCTGGCCTGGAAAATTTATTTCTAAATAAGAAAATCATAAACCTTTAATTGGCAACTCATGATGTGATGAGTTTTTACTCTAATTAACTTACACAAGAGTTTTATATTTTTAATTATATAGATATACATATATATGTGTGTGTGGTATATGTGTGTATGTGTGTGTGTATATCATACACACCTGAATATATATGTGTGTATTTATATGTATGTATATATGTAAAGAGGTAGGTATGCGTGCCTTTGAAGTGGCATTCTTGTCTGAGGTAAATACCTGGGGTATTTAAGGAGCAGAAAGTTTAACAGGCAGAAGAAAGAAGAGAGGAGAGAAGCTCTCTGTCTCTCTTGTTAGAGAGGGGTGTCTGAAAAGGAAAAAGCAGTGGACTACAGCAGACTTTATAGGCAGGCTTGAGAGGGCGGTGTCTGATTTACGTAGGGCCCACATATTGGTTCCACCAGGTGTAACATTGACGTGGTGCTCAGGTGACATTGCTTATTATGCAAATGGGCTTTCTGCTTGGCTAGTGCCATCTTCCCTGCTCCTTGCTGTACATGTGGCTGGCAAAAAGAAAATGGAGCCACCATTTTGAACATGCCTAGTCACAGGTAGTATATTCCTATTGGCGCAACTGCCAACATTCATCTGTGCAAGCTTCCAGCTTGCTTGTCTATGTCTGCAGCTCAATTTTACGGGCTGCTTTTTTTTAGAAAAGAAAATGACCTGGGGGCTGCTTTTTATTAAAAGGAAAACCTCACTGAGGATTCCATACCCTCATTATCTGCCTAAGTACTTTCTTCTTAGCTCCTGTATCATCTTCATTTCCAAACACACATAGAAGTTAGCACACACAAGAGAAAATAAAAGTGCAGAGCATGCTTATTCAAGGGACACAAACAAACAACAAAACTGAGTGGGCTTTTCATGTCTCAGAACAATTCTTAAAGCTCTCCTTTCATAGACTGAAGAAACAGAATACAGACCCCACAAATAGACACATACACACATGCTCAACTGGCTGTTGACAAAGGTATGAAGACAATTGAGAGAAGGAGGGAGGAGGGAGAGCCTTTTCAGAAAATGGTGCTTGAGAAACTGGGCATCCATAGGCAACAACAGGAACTGCAATGAAACCTCATATCTCATACAATAATTGAGTCAAGATAAGTCATGAATTTATATGTAGACCCTAAAACGATAAAACTTTTAGTAAAAAATAACAACAACAACAAAAAGACAAAACATAGGAGACTTTGGGATCTAGGCAAAGAGTACTTAGACTTGCTGCCAAAGTACAATCCATGAAAAAAAAATGGTAAATGCCTTGTGAAATGTAAAAACTTTTTCTCTGAGAGGGACCATGTGAAGAGGATGAAAAGACAGGTGGCAGACCGGGAGAAAATCTTTGCAAACCACACGTCCGACAAAGGACTAATATTTAGCATATAAAAAGAACTCTCCAACTCAACAGTAAAAAACTAAACAATCCAAATTGAAAATGGGCAAGATATCTACAGACGTTCTGCCAAGAATAATATACAGATGGCAAATAACCACATGAAAAGATGCGCAACATCATTAGCCATCAGGGAAATGCAAATTAAAACCATCATCAGTTATCACTACACACCTACTAGAATGGTTAAAATAAAAAATAGTGACAACACTAAATGCTGGCAAGGATGCAGAGAAACCAGATCACTCACACATTGTTGGTGGGGATGTGAAGTGGTACAATCTGGAAAGCAATTTGGCAGTTTCTCATAAAACCCAGCATGAAAATACAAAATAACCTAGTAATGGCACCCACAGGCATTTGTCCCAGAGAAATGAAAACTTGTGTTCACACCAATAACTACACACAAATGTTCATCACAGCTTTATTTATAATAGCCCCAAACTGGAAGCAGCACAGATGTTCTTCGAAGGTAAATGTTAAACAAACCATGATATATCCAGATCACAGAACACGAAGCAGTAAAAGGAACAAACTATTGATACACCTGACAACTTGGATGAATCTCTAAGGAAATACATTGAGAGAAAAAAGCTAATCCCCAAAAGTTTACGTACTGTATGATTCCACTTGCATAATGTTTTTGAAATAACAAAATGTTAGAAATGCAGAGGAAAAGATTAGTAGTTTCCAGGGCTTAGGCCCTGGGAGGTGAGGAGTGGGGCCAACAGAACGTGGGTGTGGTTTTAAAAGAAGGAAAAGCCATACAGAAGTGTTCTGTATGTAGATATCTAGATTGTGGTGGTGCATGCAGGAAGCAGGAGCCTACATGCATAATAAAATTATGCAGAACTAAACACACACACACACGCCATACAAATGAATACAAGCAAACCAAGAAATCGGGGTTAGGTTGGTGGATTGTATTAATGTCTATACCCTGGTTGTGATAATTGCACTATAAGTTTCCAAGGTGTTACCATTGGGGGAAAATGAATAAAAGGTAGAGAGGATCTCTCTATATTGTTACTTACAAATGCATGTGAATGCTCAATTATCTCAATAAATAGTTCAACTAAAAAAACAACAACTCTTTCATTGATTTCTTCACTAGATGCCATTTTGGGGCTGCCTTTCAACGGAATAGAAACGGAATGGTTGCCGTTTGTCAAGGCAGAACTCTGATCATTTTCATCAGGATGTGGAGCACACATGGGCGGTAGCCTGCCTGTTTAGCAAAGCACAGCCTTGACAGCGTTATTTTCTCACAGCCAACCGTCCATGAAGAATACCCAAATGGTTCTACCATTTTCTTTTGCTGCTAGATTCTTAAAATAGATACCAGGAAGAGCCTACTCTGCTGTCTTGCCTGAGGACTGGCCTAAATCTCTGAATATTTTACCACACCCATACTTTTGCTTGTATTATCTAGTGAAGCAGTCTCACTATCAATACTGAATTTGTTTTAAAAATTATATGGAAGTTTGTGTGTACTTTGTGTATTTTCCAGAGCCCCCAGTGAGTGCCTGAGCCCATTAATTTCAGTCAGAATCAGAATGCAATTTTACACTTTTAAAACTGTAACAAGTTCAAGGGCATTCCCAATACTTTTGTGATAATAATAATTTTTAAAAATTATTGACTTTGATCCTATAAATATAGGCTCTGAACCTTACAGAAAAAAAATTTCACGCAGCAATAAATACAACTGCAGCATAAGCCTGTTCTGAATAATGCAATTACTATATTTAGTTACACACATTTCTTCCAGTCCACAACTCCCAACACTCCCTTCTTCTCTCCTGTCTCATGAAGAACAATACAACATTATATTCCCCTGAGTGATTTCTCGTTCTTCCCATTTTGAGGCAGCAACATGGCTACCCACAGAGGTTCCCCCAGGGCTTCAAGGACGTCAATTAATTCAGTAGCTAGGCAGAGATTTTCCTTTGAGAGGGACTGTTACATAACGTTGAATGAAAGGAGAATGAAAGGAGATGCAGATAGCTCCTGACTGCTGCTCTCAAGCTCAAGTGGGAGAATTAAGACAGCCTCATTCACTGCTCAGCACTTCCTTTGCTCTGATGATCATCAGAAATCATCTCAGTCTTCCTTGCGCTGGTCTTTGTTTTCCTGAAGTTCAGATGCTCCAGCTTCAATCCTCAAACTTGGAAAAAAAAAAAAAAAAAAGGGGGAAATATCTGTAGTCCTTGCAACTGCTTTCTGAAGTTGTGATCAGGCCCCTGTTTCTCTACTGAAGCTTGCAGCATGCTTTCATCGGAGCTGGCCCCTGCCCCGGCCAGCACCAGCCCTCAAAGACTTTTTTATTCTAACATAGCCCGAGTATGTTAGGAAACTAGAGCTGCATAACCACTGCCTCTTAACTCTGCTAGCCCTGGCATCTTATCTGTACGATTTCTGCAGTGATGGGAGGGAAGCTAGTAGCTTTTTAGTTCATTAAATGGAATGTCTGTCTAGGAAGCTACCAGGAAGATATTTTATAAATGAATGTCGATATTTTTCCTTCCAATGTAATTAGATATTCTGTTTCAGTCTAAGGCTCTTCTTACAGGCAAAAGGAATAATGAAGCTTTCAACCATGATACAGCTGAGAAGATTTCAGCATCCACACAGAAAGAAAAGCAGGGCAATGCACCCTCCAAGCTTAGGAAGGAGGCAGCCAGAGAACTCCTGGCCCCTTTTGTGGGGTGAGAGAGCTGCTCTAAGGAACTCCAGGCCCAAAAGAGGGAGTAAGTGGGGTTAGCTGCTTATTGTGTAAACTTAGAAAGGGAAAACAGAATTACAGTTAGGGTAAATGGGAAAAATAGATGAGTAAATTTTCCTATTGCTTTAGAAAAAAAAATCTAAGTTCATATGTGATTTTGTATCTACTTGTTTCCCATCTCTACAGGCTTCACTGAGAAGATGAACCTGTTGATGAGGTGTGCAGAGAACTTTGGCTGCACAAGTTAAGATGAAGAGGTTGAGTCTCAGCTCAGATAGTGCTGGTAATGCCAAGCACAGCAGAGCTGTCAGAGGGATCTACTTGGAATCTGGAGAGGCCCTGGAGAGAATAACTGGCTGTTAATCTGGTACAATATAAAGAGAGGCAAAGTAAATGATATGCGGGACAATCTTGTGAAAAGCCTGCTGCCTTACAGGATGGACCCCAGCTGCTCAGTGGGATGGGCTGTTGGGGGCTGGGTTTTGGGAGGGCAAGAGGGTCCCGGATGGAGTGATGGACACTCTAACTCACTACTCGGCCGTGCAATACAGTCCAGATTGTTCAACAACTCTGAGAATAAATGCTCTTTTTAAAAAAAATTGATGTCAAACCTACTGTACTGGGTTGATGTGAAATTGAAATTGAAATAAGTTGTGTATAAAATGTCTGGCACATAGTAGTGATCAATAAATATTAATCCCTTCCCCAGACCAATGTTATATTTTCATTTCCTGGGCATAAGCCTCATTGTCTAAATCAATGTTTTATTCACTCCTACATCAAAGATAATGGAAACAGTATATTTTAGAAAGAACTTACTGTACATTTTATATTCTTTTTGGTAAATTGAATAAACACTCTTCAGAGATATATAAACCTAGATTTCCTGATAGACTTTTCATTAGAACATTGGTGGAAGAGAATGCACCAGAAAATCTTCTCTTTATTTTTAGGTGTCCACTTCTTGGCTTTAGTCCTCCAACCGCAGAGGACTAGTTACTCAGCCCAGGGTTCAGTGGGGCCATGGGTGAAATGGATGAGCTAGTTCCCTAAAGCACAGGCATGGGGGGGCCATGTCTCTCTGTCATACTCAATCATCCTAGCACGGGTGTGGGGGACATGTGAAAAGGGGAATATAGATGAAGCGAAGGTGCTACTGGGCTCCCTCTAGAGTCTTATCCAGTTCATAACTCAATTATCTCTAAGGAATATGCAGAAAAATGTGTTTATTTATTTTATTTTTATTTATTTATTTATTTTTTGAGACAGAGTCTTGCTGTCACCCAGGCTGCAGTGCAGTGGCACGATGTCAGCTCCCTGCAACCTCCACCTCCTGAGTTCAAGCAATTTTCCTGCCTCAGCCTCCAGAGCAGCTGGGATTACAGGCACCCGCAACAACACCTGGCTAATTTTTTTGTATTTTTAGTAGAGATAGGGGTTTCATTATGTTGGCCAGGCTGGTCTTAAACTCCTGATCTCAAGTGATCTGCCTGCCTTGGCCTCCCAAAGTACTGGGATTACAGGCGTGAGCCACTGTGCCTGACCAGAAAAAAAAAGAGTGTTTAGAAGCATAGATATTTGAAAAAACAAAACTAGTAATTTGTAAAACATCTAAATAATAATAATAATGTCAACCCTGTTTTGATTGCTTTTTACATGCCAGACACTGTTCTAAGCATCTTATATGTATTCACTCACACGATCTGCCCAACAATCCAATGAAACAGGTACTATCATCACCCCCATTTTAGGGATTAGCAAAGTAAGGCACATGGGACATTCAGTGAATTGTTCAAGATCTGAAGCCAAGTGGCACAGCAAGTATTTGAATCCATGGTACACCAGGTTCTGAGCCTGGGTTCATGACTGTTAATTTGTTTCATTGATTAACATCCTAGGGATTGTTTGTACAATTTTTTGCCGGAAGAAAAGCCCTTCACTAATTCCCAAGTTTAAGTCCATAGATCTGTTTAATCAGTACTGGTGCAGGGTATTGGGTAACTAGAGTAGTTTCAGCAAAAAGCAATTATGACTTCATTTGAAATCCAAATAGATTAGGCATTGTTGATTTTACTTTCAATGGAAAAACCTTTCAGTTGGGTTTATTGGTCATTGTTTTTCAGTGATTTGTTCAACGACAAATAAATGCCATTGACATTAGTCAGGTTGTATAACAAAGAAGTGTCCATTAACTTTCATTAATTGTCTCTTAGGCTGAAAGTCCTAACCACGCAGTGCTCCACTGACACCACCTGAAGGGCAGAAGCAGAGGGGTGGGCTTTGGGATTGAGAAGAGCCTTTGGATTCTCATTTAACTGTAATTTCAGAAGCACAGAAAAGCAACAAGAAGACAACTATAATAAAAACAAAATAATACAAATAATATCAGTGGCAGCCTTTACCCAGCAGTGGCTGTGCCCAGCCTATTGCACGTCCTGAGATGTGGGAACTCATCCAGTCTTGCCCTAGGAAGAAGGTCCAATTCATCCTCCCATCTTACAGAACTCTAAAAGTTATCCCAATTTTACTCAAAGCAAAACCCTCATGGCCATATGGCTTTGATACAGTCCTGGACACCACCATTTCTGGTGGCAAATTCACAGCAAAGTAATGTCCCTGAACTTCAGCTTCCCATACCCTCCTCAATTCTGCAAATGGCAATACCCAGAGCTGCTGATGTGTTTCGTGAAAGAACTCTAGGGAAGTAGGGAAGTGCTCAAAGTATTCCTGCCATAAGATGGTCAATAAATGGAAGCATTATTATTGCTATCTGGAATGCCCTAAAAAATGATCAAGCTGAGGCTGGGCATGGCGGCTCATGCCTGTAATCCCAGCACTTTGGGAGGCCGAGGTGGGCAGATCACGAGGTCAGGAGATGGAGACTATTCTGGCTAACATGATGAAACCCTGTCTCTACTAAAATTACAAAAAACTAGCCTGGCATGGTGATGGGCGCCTCTAGTCCCAGCCACTCAGGAGGCTGAGGCAAGAGAGGGGCATGAACCGGGGAGCGGAGCTTGCAGTGAGCCAAGACTGCCCCACTGCACTCCAGCCTGGGCAACAGAGCAAGACTCCATCTCAAAAAAAAAAAAAAAAATCGAGCTAAGATTGTTATTTAAAGTTTACCTAAAACCCAATTTTTCCTCTGAGCAGCTTCTGATAATGGTGCCAGAAAGGGGCTCTTGGTGTTAATCCCCTGGGACTGCTGTAACAACGGGTCACAGTCTGGGTGGCTCATCACAACAGAAATCCATTCCTTCCTAGTCTAGAGGTGAAAAGTCAGAAATCAAGGCATCAGCAAGGCATGCTCTCTCCCGAGGCTCTAGGGGAGAGTCTGCTCCAGGCCTTTCTCTCAGCCTCCAATGTCATTGGCTGTCCTGGGCCTTCCTTGGCCTGTGGATGCATCACTCCCATCTCTGCCTTTGCCATCACATGGTGTTCTCCCCATGTGTCTGTGTCTCTTTCCTTTCTCTTGTAAGGACACCAGTCATATTGAATTAGGGACACCCCAATGACCTTACTTTAACCTGATTATATCTGCAAAGACCCTATTTCCAAAAAGGCCACCTTCACAAGTACCAGGGGTTAGGACTTCAGCATAGTTTTGTAAGGGACACATTTCAACCCTTAACAGGTGCCCTGCAGATTGGTTAAGAGACCTGTCCCTGAGGAGGCAGGGGATATGGTTCTAGAAACTAAGCTCTCCTATTAGCTCCGGGTGTGCCAGTCTTTGCTTAGTATATTAGTCTGTTTTTATCCTGCTGATAAAGACATACCAGAGACTAGGAAGAAAAAGAGGTTAATTAGACTTACAGTTCCACATGGCTGGGGAGGCCTCAGAATCATGGCAGGAGGTCTCCGAATCATGGCAGGAGTGAAAGGCACTTCTTACATGGCAGAGGCAAAAGAAAATGAGAAAGATGCAAAAGCAGAAACTCCTGACAAAACCCTCAGATCCTGTGACACTTATTCACTACTATGAGAACAGTATGGGGAAAACCGTCCCCATGATTCAAATTATCTCCCACCAGGTCCCTCCCACAACACATAGGAATTATGGGAGTACAATTCAAGATGAGATTTGGGTGGGGATACAGAGCCAAACCATGTAATTCTGCCCCTGGGCCCGCCAAATCTCATGTCCTCACATTTCAAAACCAGTCATGCCTTCCCAACAGTCCCCCAAAGTCTTAACTCATTTCAGCATTAACCCAAAAGTCCACAGTCCAAAGTCTTATCTGAGACAAGGCAAGTCCCTTCTGTCTATGAGCCTGTAAGATCAAAAGCCAGCTAGTTACTTCCTAGATACAATGGAGGTATAGGTATTAGATAAATACAGCCATTCCTAGTGGGAGAAATGGACCAAAACAAAGGGTTACAGGGCCCATGTAAGTCTGAAATCCAGTGGGGCAATCAAATTTTAAAGGTCCAAAGTGATTTCCTTTGACTCCAGGTCTCACATCCAGGTCACGCTGATCCAAGAGGTGGGTTCCCATGGTCTTGGGCAGCTCCGCCCCTGTGGCTTTGCAGGATACAGACTCCCTCCTGGCTGCATTCACGGGCTGGTGTTGAGTGACTGTGGCTTTGCCAGGTGCACAGTATAAGCTGTAGGTGAATCTAGCATTCTGGGGTATGGAGGACGGTGGCCCTCTTCTCACAGCTCCACTGGTCAGTGCCCCAGTAGGGACTCTGTGTGGGGGCTCCCACTGCACATTTCCCTTCTGCACTGCCCAAGCAGAGGTTTCCCATGAGAACCCCCCACTGCAGCAAACTGCTGCCTGGGCATTCAGGTGTTTCCATACATCTTCTGAAATCTAGGCAGAGGTTCCCAAACCCCAATTCTTGACTTCTGTGCACCCACAGGCTCAATACCATGTGGAAGCTGCCAAACCTTGGGGCTTCCACCCTCTGAAGCCACAGCCTGAGTTCTATGTTGATCCCTTTCAGCCACGGCTGGAGCAGCTGAGATGCAGAGCACCAAGCCTCTACACTGCACACAGCACAGGGACACTAGGCCTTGCTCATGAAACCATGTTTTCCTCCTAGACCTCCGGGTCTGTGACTGGAGGGGCTGCTGCAAAGGTCTCTGACATGCCCTGGAGACATTTTCCACCTTGTCTTGGGGATTAACTTTCAGCTTCTCATTACTCATGTAAATATCTGCAGCTGGCTTAAATTTCTCCTCAGAAAATGGGATTTTCTTTTCTATCACATTGTCAGGCTGCGAATTTTTTGAACTTTTATGCTCTGTTTCCCTTTTAAAAGTAAACACCTTTAACAGCACCCAAGTCACCTCTTGAATGCTTTGCTGCTTAGAAATTTCTTCTGCCACATACACTGAATCATCTCTCTCAAGTTCAAAGTTCCACAAATCTCTAGGGAAGGGGCAAAATGCCACCAGCCTCTTTTCTAAAACGTGACTAGAGTCACCTTTGCTCTAGTTTCCAACAAGTTCCTCAGCTCCATCTGAGACCACCTCAGCCTGGACTTCATTGTCCATATCATTATTAGCACTTTTATCAAAGCCATTCAACAAGTCTCTAGGAAGTTCCAAACTTTCCCACATTTTCCTTTTTCTGAGCCCTCCAAACTGTTCCAACCTCTGCCTGTTACCCAGTTCCAAAGTTGCTTCCACATTTTCGGGTAACTTTTCAGCAACACCCCACTCCTGGTGCCAACTTACTGTATTAGTCCATTTTCACACTGCCTACAAAGACATGCCAGAGACTGGAAAGAAAAAGAGGTTTAATTAGACTTACAGTTCCACATGGCTGGGGAGGCCTCAGAATCATGGTGGGAGGTGAAAAGCACTTCTTACATGGTGGTGACAAAAGAAAATGAGGAAGATGCAAAAGCAGAAATCCCTGATAAACTCATCAGATCTCATGAGATTTATTCACTACCACGAGGACAGTATGGGGGAAACCTCCCATGATTCAAATTATCTCCCATCAGGCCCCTCCTACAACATGTGGGAATTATGAGAGTACAGTTCAAGATGATATTCGGGTGGGGACACAGAGCCAAACCTTATCACTTAGTTTAGTTTTTCTGACTCAACGCCATTCTTTATCAAGAACTGCAAGATAACCCAATTTTTAGAAATTTCAAGATTATACTGGAAAAAAAACATTTTTCAATTATTAACATTTAAAAACCCTCAAGTCTGAAGATAGAGTCATGTAAGCCAACAACAATAGAAAATGTTCAATGAATTCTGCCCCAGTATACCTTCAGATTTTGATGTGTTTCTAGTTTCTCTTTGCCTGTGCTTAACTGTGGTGTTTAGAACACCTGGATGCAATTAGCACCAATATAAATCCACACATGCTGAGGAGGGAAAACTAAGGCACTAAACAACTGTATAATTAGTCCACAGTAATTACTTTAAAAAAATTCAATGATGAGAGCCTTTCTTCCCCTACACTTCTCTGTTGAAGATATTGTGGAGCATTGTTAGTGATATCTGAGAGGGAAGGAATTGAGCCAAGTTCTGCCTACTGGGAAATGGTCAGCCCAACCTCCCAGCAGAGCTGTATCTTCATGGCCATTCTGTTTTGAGCAGGCATCTGTCTCCTCCATTGTCAGACCAAAGGAAGGGTGAGGCCACAGAACTCATTGCTGCCAGCAGGGAGGGATACTGTCTCCCAGAAAGCACAGATGCATTAGAGATGATCCAAAACATGAAATTTATAATAGGGAAGTTGAAGCCCCACTACACAGCTGAAAGGTCTGAAACCTGGGTTTCCCCATGAGTGGAAACCTCATTCTCCCTCAACATTTTTCTCCCCCAGCCCTAAGCACCCAGTAATTACTTTCTGTTTCTACAGAATTTCCTATTATGAAATGGCAATTGAATGGATAAAATGGTAAATGGAATGGATGATAAATGAATATTTGAGGCCCCTTTTCCACTAGGGCAGTTCCTATATTTCATGTCATTGTCTGGCCCTCTCACTAGTGTTTTCCAAGTGAGAGCAGAAAATGGAAAGCATTACTTGTTTATCTCTTCACCAGTTTTATGTTGCACCTGATGAATTCTGTTTCAATCCATAAGTGTTTTACATGAGCTTCTCCCTAAGCCATGCTCTGTGCTGGTCCCAGAGACATTACAATGAAGGAAATGTTTTTTATTTAATTATTAAACTTTTTATTGTAAGATATCTAATTGATGAGAATTGTATATATTCAGGGTGTACAATGAGATGATTTGTATGCACTCTTCCTATGTGTGTGATGATGAGGACACAGAAAATCTGCTGCCTTACCAAATTTCAAGTAAACAATAAAGTGGTATTCACAGTAAATGAGATATAGAAATGGTGTCTATCCACAGATAATGGATAATGAAAATATGGTAAATATATTATACACACACATATACATACACATGCAAGGGAATATTATGCAACCATGAAAAGGAAGGAAACTCTGCTATTTGGGACAATGAGGAGTTGGTTTCTGCCTAAAGGACGCCATGCACATGACCAGGCACTCACTGTGGCAACGTGGGCCAATCATCAGCAAGTGTTAGGTCTGCAGGTCCTGTGTGTGTCAAAGTCCTGATACAAGCATATTCAGGAAAGGCATTGGATGAGGATAAATTTAAACTCTCACTCACTCTACTTAAATATGTGTTTTGTTTCATTTTAAAAGAGGAAGAAAGTAGTAAGGTGGAACATCCTTTTATTTTAGGGATTGTTAACTTTTGACTTCACAAGGAATACAAGACAAGTGAATTAAGTTTTCTTAGAATGTATCCATTATTAATCCATTTAAGCAAACACTGATTAACTGTTCATTAGGTGCAGGGCATGAGTTCCCAGGCATGAGAACTGTGCAGTCCACAGGGCACTGAACTTAGAAGGGCACCAAGCTTGATTTAATGCTCTGCTATGGCCATCTTCTATACTTTTGAACTAGGGGGCCTGAATTTTCATTTTGGATGCTGGGCCTCACGCACTGTGCAGCATATTCCAGGTGGTATCAGGCAGCCTGCACTGGGAGGATCCTTAGAATGCCATAGGGTTCCGTCTTTGAGAGATGACATCTCTCCTGTTTGCTTATCTGTGCTCTCTAATCACTGCTGATGAACCCAAATTGCTGTCATAAGAAAGGAGTTGCCTTTGTTTTAAAAAGACTTATGCTTTTATAGATAAATATATTTAGACTTGAAAATATTCAACAGCACAATTTTAGTTCAAAGAAGAGAATGCAAAATGTTAGCTCTATAATCCCACTTCTCCAGTCATATTATATGCATTACACTCTTATTACACGTTAGAGTCTTTAGAGGCAAGGCAAAGACCCAAGGGCCATTCTGGTTGGTTTCCTTGAAAGATTTTTGTACAATGTTTTCTTCATCTTTGTAATTCAGAAAAAGAACACAGGATCTATCTAGCCATGAATATTTTCTTTCTTCACTTTTCCCTTAGAATGCTGTGATCTCCTTTAACGATGCACACATAGATCTTTCTTCAATTCAGGAATATCTTCTCTCTCTCCATCTCACTCTCTGCCTTTCTCTCTCTCTCTCTTTCTCTCTCATTCTCTCTGTCTCCAGAATGTTGAGATATAATCCACTACCATACAATTCAATTCATCCATTGAAAGTATAAAATTTACTGGTTCTAAGCATGTTAACAGTTATCCAACCATCACAGCAATCTAATTCCAGTGCATTGTTATAACCCCATAAATAAATAAATCCCATACCCATTAGTATCATTCCTTATTCCTCCCATAAAAAACCTCTCCCTACCTCTCCCTTAGACAGTCACTATTTTCTGTTTCCAAAGATTTGCCTATTCTAGACATTTCATATGAATGGAATAATATCATTTGTGACCTTTTGTGACTGTTCCTTTTATTTGCCCTAATGTTTCCAAGGTTTGTCCATGTTATAGCACATGTCAGTTCTTCATTCATCTATATTGCCAAGTAATATTTTGTTCTATGAATACACCATGTGATATTTATCCATTCATCAGTTGGGGAACATTTGTGTGATTTCTGCTTTTCGGGCTATTATAAATAATACTGTGCTGAGCATTTGTGTACAAATTTTCATTTCTTTTAGGTATACACCTAAGAGCGAGTTGCTGGGTCATATGGTAACTCCATATTTAATAGTTTGAGGAGCTGTCAGAGTGTTTTCTACAGCAGCCACACCATTTTATATTCCTACAAGCAATGCACAGGGCTCCAAATTCTCCACAAACTAGTCAGGCCTTGGGATTATCTGTATTTTTTAATAAGCCATCCAATGAATATGCAGTGGTATCACATTGCAGTTTTGATTTAAATTTCTCCAGTGACTAAAAGTGTTAAGAAACTCTTCATATGCTTATTGTCCATTTGTATGTCTTCTTTGGAGAAATGTCTACTCAACCTCATTGCCTGGTATGGTTTGGCTATGTCTGCACCCGAAATTTCATCTTGAATTGTAATCCTCATAATCCCCATGCATCAAGGATGGGACCAGGTGGAGATAATTGGATCATGGGGGTGGTTTCCCCCATGCTGTTCTTGTGATAGTGAGTTCTCAGGAGATCTGATGGTTTTATAAGCATCTGGCATTTTCCCTGCTTCTACTCACTCTGTCCTGCCACTCTGTGAAGAAGGTGCCTGCTTCTCCTTTGCCTTCTGCCATGATTGTAAGTTTCCTGAGGCCTCCCCAGCAATGCAGAACTGTGAATCAATTAAACCTCCTTCCTTTACAAATTATCCAGTCTTGGGTATTTCTTCATAGCAGTGTGAGAACGAGCTAATACATTGCCCATTTAAAATATTGAGTTAGTTATCTTTCTATAATCTCTGCTATATTTTTAAAATTATTGGTTGTATTTAATTTGTTCTGCTGTGCTCTCCAGAACCAGCTGGCTGTATGTTGACCTTCTAACTTAGGATGTTAACTGTTATTTCAGATATTCCTCTAGATGTTGCAGTGGGCCATTTTTAGAGGGAGGCTCTTTCATGGGGCACTTTTTCATGGGCCTCCCCCTAACTCTGCAGGCAGCATTTAGTATTTATTACCAGATGGGATGCACTTGGTTCTGCTTTCTGTCTCCATGAGAGATATTACAATTTGCAGGTCAAAGCTGCTGAAGCGTGGCCATGATCTGCCCAGTATGCGCTGGTCTCCTATAGCTCTGTGCACAGAGGAGGCACCTCCCTGAGACTGTTTCTGACATCTCAACAGTGTCCTGTTTTTGTCCTTGCTCTTACCTACTGTCCTTCACTCTGGGCTCTTCTCCCTTACTTCCTGTCACAATGACCACTCTGGTCTCCTGCAGAGAGTGAGACCTGCGAGACCTCTTGGTGTGTGCAGGTGGCAGAGGCTGTTAATGGCTCTCTATGACTTTCCAGGCAGTTTTTGTTTCACAGAGTGTGGCCAGGGGCTGCAGTGACACGAGGCCTTAAAGTCAATGTGATGTCTGCCAAGACTTGCCCATTAGGCCATCTCTCTTCATTTTCAGTGTGAGAATTTCTTTGCATCTTTTTATTAGTGTCCTGGTGTCTTTAAAGGTATTGGGGGAAAAGTCTGGAGAGGTGGTATTGAGGGTTGCTAGGTTGGAATGTATTATAAGTAGAAAGTTCCATAAACTCCATTTCAAAATGTAAAGCATACCTTTGTATTTTAGTAAAACAAGATAAAGCCTCTCTCATGCTTTAAAAAAATTGTCACATATTTCTATGCTATGGCTAAGCCAAGGGAGATGCTTTGATCATGTGTCTGTCCTCTATATCATGGGACAGTCTTACAAGTGAAGGAAGTTGTGTAATGAAGTTCTGGTCCTTTCAAAAATAATCATTTTCGGTAGAGCAAAAGAAAGACAGGCTGCAGCTTTTTGGAAAATAATGTTAAAATGAATTGCTAATCACTGATCATGACTGGTGAGTACTAGCTGAAGGTTTCACACCCAAGAAACCAATCCTTCAGTGCACTGAGGTCATGCCAATGAACAAGCCCAGAATTAGAAGTGACACTTTTTTACATGTGAATAGCTTTAGAGCCATTTTCCAGCACTTGAAAAGTGTACTGTTAGCTCCAAAAAGTCAATCTCTCCTGATGAATAATTCTTGAGGTCATTTGCTGCCATCAGTAACTAAGCTATTGAAGCCTCTCTTATCTCTTCACCAGCAGGCAAATAGAGAAGTTATTGGAATCGTGAGTGCTTCTCTTCTGACAGCATGCGCTGTTTATTCTGCATAATTTTAATCTAAGCCATATAGCCAGGCTCCCAGTAAAAAGAACTCATAAGCAGAGAAGTGAAGATGGAAGGCGTGTTATCCATATTCTAGGGGAACTTTGGTTTGCAGATTTCTTTTCTAGTACAGGCTCTCAATCACCAACAACCACCTCCCACGTGAAAAATAAACGTTATCGTCTAAATGTATGTATTGTACTCCATCAGGAAGCATAATTTAAAGCAGAAAGGGTATAGATGCTGAAGCAGAATCCCAACTTCATTATCCATGCAACAAGCATGTATTGTTCATGCTGCAGGTTCAGTTCTCCCGGAAGTAGAGTCTGAGATGGAGATGTGTATGTAGGACATTTATAAGGATATCTTGGAATTGACACCAACAGGAGGGAGAGGGAGGAGGCCAGACTGGACAGAGGGAGAAGCTGAGTGGTGACGCAGTCCCAAAAAGGTTCTTGGCAAACCCTATAGGGTGCTCTAAAGATGAGATGGTCCTTCAAGTTGTCCCAAGTTGGGGGAAGAGGGTCATACATTTACCCCTCCACATTGACCAGTCGTGGGATATGGCTGTCCTTGGAAGGAGGCAATTCCCAAAGAGGACTGAAAATGGTGGGCCGTCTTTATGGCAGTATGCCCAGGGGCTGGGGTAAGTCACTACCAAAGAGAAATCTGGATGGCACTTGACAGCATCCACTAAACCAGGTGACCTTGGGGAAGTTCTGTGTCCACTCTCACAGCTTTAGTTTCTTTATCGATAACCACATGATTATATCTCTCTGTAAGGTGGTAGAAAGGAATCCTAAGTAACAGAACAATGGTGAAATGTTCAGCTCAATAAGTATATATATAGAATTTTTCCCCCCAATATTGACCCTGGAAAATGAAAGAACAAACATCATTATTTAAAGAATGCTTCATTCTGGTGTAGATCCTACAAACTCTCCCATTATGGGACAGATTTTTAAACATAAATTACAGATTTTTAAACACAAATTACTTCTCAAACTACCAAAACCTTGCCATGTTGCTATGGTTTGAATGTGCCTCCCAGATTTCAGGTGTTGGGAACTTAATCCACAGATTCATATGTTGATTGGAGGTGGGGCCTTTGGGAAGTAATTAGGATTACATTAGGTCATGAGGCTGGGACCCCTATTATGGGATTGATGGCTTTATAAGGAGAGGAATAGAGGCCGGAGCTAGCACACTTGCTCTGTCTCACCATGTGGTGCCTCCTGTCATGTCATAACACGGCAGGAAGGCCCTCACCAGATGCTGGTGCCATGCACTTGGACTTCCCAGCCTCCAAAGCCTTTAGTTAAATAAACCTCTATTTTTTATAAATTACCCAGTCTGTGATATTCAGTTATAGCAATAGAAAATGAACTAAGACACATGTACTAAATAAAGTTCATTTCTCAGTAATATTTTCTGACCCTTTCCCTTTTCAGATGTACTTTATGTGAAATCCCTGTATTAGTTTCCTATGGCTACTATTACAAATTACCACGAACTTAGAGGCTTAAGACAACATACAGTATTATTTTACAGTTCTGGAAGCATATAAATTGAGTCCAAAATGAGTCTTACGGGGCTAAAGTCAAGGTGTCAGTTGGGCTGGTTCCTTCTGGAGACTCCCAAGGAGAATCTGTCTCTTGCCTCTCCATTATCTGAAGCCTGTCCTCATTCCTTGGCTCTTGGCCCTGCATCACATGGCCTTCTCCTTTATAGTCAACTCTACCTCTGCCTTCCTTTTACAAAGACACTCATGAGTGCATGTTGGGCCTCCCTGGATAGTTCAGGATATTCTTCCTGTCTTATGATGCTTAATCACATCTGCAAAGTCCATTTTACCACTTGAGGCCACATTCGCAGGTCCTTGGAGTTAAGAACTGAACATCTTTGGAGGCCATCATTCAGCCTCCCACAAACCCATAAGCCCTTCATCTTTTAAGTCACATTGTAATCTGCCCATATTGGCCTGTGAACTTCAGAAGAACAGGGAAGCACATTCGAGTTTTGCTTACAGGAAAAGCAAATGTGACACACATAAGATGTTCAGAAATGTTTGCTACATTGAATCCAAGCTTGTTGTCTCTATGTTAAAGCATGAAGTTATCAGGTGGAATTGACAGGCTCAAGCTGACAGGCTCCTTTGTGTGAGAAGCTAAGGTAAGAGGTGCTTTTGTTCTTGAAAGTATAGGAGAGTTGCTCAGGGGTATTGGCAGTCAATCTAGGCATTGCCCTGAATCCATGGTCAGTGACAACCCTCACTTTAGGTAGTCAAGGGGCTAGTTTACATGTGGTTGAACCACTAATCCAATGTGAACTTGCAGGCATTTTTTTCTTATATTACTCCTTATTTCAACCCTGGTGTGACATCCCAATATACAAATCACACCTGGGATCCAAGGCCCACACCAACACTCATCTCTTCCCAGCCTCCTATAGAAGACTCAACTCTGCTTTCAATGATGGAAGCTATCAAAACGTAAAACTAGAATTTATAGACCAGGACCCTAGCTTCTTACTTTACTTTCAATACAAAGTAGACCTTGAAAAAATAATTTTTTAAATATTTAAGCCATTTAAGGCAATCCTTTCTTAATGGAAAACTTTAAGGATTAAAGCAGCAGTGTCGTCTTCTCTGATGTTTAGTCAGACTCCCAGTGTTCTTATCTTGCATAGTGGATACTTTCTAAGCATTTTAAAAAGTAAATGAAGAACAGAATGAATCATCACAAAACTTATTTCCGAAAGACAAAGCAAAATTAATTCAACAAAATGATTAGTAATTCTTCTAAAAACAAAAGTGATTATGAATATTGTTTTTAGGCTCAATAAATAGACTCAAAGCAAACACTCATCCATTCAGTTGACAGGTACAGTCTAGGCACAGGAACCTGTGGTACTAGGATTTGTTTATTTTTTCCCTGTACCTGAGTGTTGAGGACTATTGTACCTCTGTTTGTTTTGAAAAGCAATGTTCCACTGTGATGAGGCAAGTTATCAGATAAAAGGTCATTCGACAGCTTCCATCATTGAAAACAGAGTTGAGTCTTCTAAAGGAGTCCAGGAAGAGATGAGTGCTGGCATGGCCCTTGGATCCCAGGTGTTATTTGTATACTGGGGTGTCACACTTGGGCAAGGGGGAAAGTGAGCCAAAGCACAGGGGCCAAGTTGAGCATGGATGGGTGGTGAGGAAGGAACACCCACAAGAGAGCATTTTGCTTGGAAAAGACTGTTCACTTTGCAGGGCTCATTCTGGAATTCAACGCTCTCTGTGATCTGAAGGGGGGAGTTTAGGAGCCCAGTCCAAGGGATGGTTTGCCACAGATCCCTGAGGCTACAGGGAGGCCTGAAACTCAAGCTGGCCCATCTTTGTGACCCATCTGCTTTGACAGGGGGGAACTGTCCAAGTGGGCAAAGGGGCCAAGCAGGGCCAATGAGAATTCCTCCACAGATGGTGTGATGGCGAATTTTCCTGGGACACAGGGTGTGCAAATATTTGGTTAAACATTACTCTGGAGTGTCTGTGGGAGTATTTCTGGATGGGATTAACATGTGAATTTGCAGACTGAATCAAGAGATTGTCCTCCCTAAAGTGGGTGGGCCTCATTCAATTTGTTGAAGGCCTGAATAGAACAAAAAGGCTGAAGGAGAGAGAATTTGCTCTGCTAGGCTGTCTTTGAGCTGGAGCACAGCTCTTCTCCTGCCTTCAGACTCAGACTGGAATTGACATCATCAACTCTCCTGAGTCGTGGGCCTCCTGCCTCTCATGGGAACAAGACCATCAGCCCTCCTGGGTTTCCAGCTTGCTGATGGCAGGTCTTAGGAATTCTCAGCCTCCATAATCATGTCAGCCAACCCCTTATAATAAATGTCTATCTATATCTATCTATCATCTATCTATCTATCTATCTATCATCTATCTATCTATGTCTATCTATCTATCTATCTATCTATCTATCTATCTATCTATCATCTATCATCTCTCTCTCTCTATCCATCTATCCATCCATATATCTATTCATCTATCTATCATCTATCTATCCATCTATCTATCATCTGTCCACCTATCTAGCTAGCTACCTATTATCTATCTATCTTTCTACATTCTATCTACTATTTTTTCATCTAACTGTTTTTTCTATCTATTATCTATCTTTATCTATCTAGGATCTAATCTATCAATCATCTATATCATCTATTTTCTATCTATCTTCTACTATGTATTTTTTCTATCAACCTATCTATCTTTTCTATCTACGTATCTATCTTCTATCTACCTATCTGTCTACTATCTGTCTGTCTACTCTCTATCTAACTATCTTTTATTTATTCTGTTTGTCTAGAGAACCCAGAATTATACAGGTAGCTTTATGGATGTTATGCACAAGAAGTCCTTTTTCTGCTGGGATTCTTAAGTTAGTAACCAGAATCTGGGACTGTGGCTGGTGAAGCTCAGCATCCTGCAGTTTTTCTCTAAAGCCCTTAACACTCTGGCCTGGGCAGCCCCACAGACCTGACAGAGCAGGCTCCCCCAGTCTCTTCCTCTGTGACAGTGACAGCCCCAGAACCCTCCTGCTTTCCCCATCCTGCTGCTGCCAATTTTGTACACCAGGGTTTACCATTTAAAACTTTTTGTTTCCCAGTACTGCAAGTATCATCCTACTAGCATAAATTAAGTGCCTGGTGTCTACTACATAGTGGGCTCTGCTAAAGGCCTTATTAAAAAGGAAAGCCTGGCCACTTCCTTGAAGATATTTCCAGGGTAGTTAGGAAAGGCCAGGCCAACAACTTGTCAAAAGAAGCAAGCTGAGCAAGGAAAGAAACTCAGCACTGCTGAGAGGTCTTTAGAGGAAAAATGGATCAGACAGAAGGTCTGATGGTGCTGAGTGCACTTTATCTGCTGGGCTACGGCCACCTGACTATGCTCCAGCCGTAGTGCTTCTTCCAGTGTTGCCGGGACAGGAACTCAGTGCTCTGGGGCTACAAGTAAAAACATTCATGGCAAAGTAAGACAGGTCACAAGAAAAAGGAGGAAGGAAAAAAGAGAGAGAGAGAGAGATAAAGGATACATTTGAGATTGCGTATAGTTAATAAAATGTGAGTTGGTTTATATGGATATTATATTTTATATATTATAGATTTCTATTTTATAGATTTAGCCTTAATATGAACACACATCAGAGCTTTCCCCCTCTGCTCAGGGCAGTTCATGCTGAGTCCTACAAAATCAGTGGTAGCAAGATCCATGCAATCCCAAGTTCTAGTTTCTCAGACCTGTTTTCCCACTGGGCTGCTTTGATTAAGTCACTCTTTTTCCTGACACAATGACACCAGTTAGCCACCTAAGGCAGAGAACATCTGAAACAGAGATTGGCAGTTCATGCTTCATGGCTCTACTCTCTCGCCATCTTTGGAGGAGGCATTGCAATAGAGCCCCCGTGAAACAAAGCATAATAACTTTGATGATGAGTTTTCACTGTGCTTCATAATGAGGTCAGTGAGACTCCGCAGAGCCATTGTCTGAGGGCGCTCTTTGCTCCGTCAGCAGTAATTCATTCCAGGGCCGCCTGAGTTCAAGGGAGGGCCCCTAGGGGACACCACAAAGGCTCTTGAAACACTTCAGCCCAGCAAAGAGAAAGAGCATGCACTATACTGCGTGTTCCCTACAAAAATGAAGAAAAATGGCTTCAAGTATTGAACCGATGGTTTCTTGTTTCTCCCATTAAAAAAAAGGCAACAGCAAGACTGTATACTAACCTTTTAGGGGTCAAAATTAAACATCCCCAATTCTCAAATTCAAGGTAAACACAAAACATTTTAGGAACATAGACGTCTGAGAAAATATTTTCTACATTAAAACAACAAGAACTCTTGTATTACATATTGAGTATTTCATCTCCAAAATGATTAGGACCATAGATAGTGTTTCAGATTTTGGATTTTTTCAGATTTTGGTATATATGCATATGCAAAATGACAGATCTTTGGGAGGGAAGCCAAGTCTCAACACAAAATTCATTTGCTTCATATGCGCCTTATTCACATAGCTTGAAGGTAATTTAATACAATATTTTAAAGTCATCTTGTGCATGAAACAAAGTTTGTGTACATTGAAGCATCAGAAAGCAAAGGTGTCGCTATCTCAGCCACCCATGGGGAAAATCTTGTTGTTTGGCACCACCATCATTCCTGACTGTGAATTTATATGCTACTACTGATAAGCAATCATTTTCTTACACTTACTCACACATAAGTACTTGGCAGTAAAAAATATGGCATACCTTTAACACAGTGAAAAAATAATGTGTTCAGGGTAACTAAGCAGCACAGTAGCATCCCCACAACACTTGTATCAGCTGTTAAACAACCTGAACGACAAACAAGGCAAGCTTCCAGTCTCCACCTACATTGCTGTGTTTTGATTAAAAGGTTCCTGCACACTGAATTTATTTTTCTCGGTGGGAAAAAACATCCGAAGGCTTTGAGGGGCCAGGAAGTGAGTCCTCTAGGGATGAGGAGGCATTCTGCTGGGTGGCTTTTTAAATGTTTCCTCCAGAGTCATCTCAGCCTCATTAACAACTGTTTTTGTCTTAAAAGTCTCTGATTTTGTAAGCTGACATGATTTCTTGGTATTTTAAGAATGCACACTTCTCTAGTTCTTCAATAAGCCCATCACACATGTTTACCATGCCATCTTTAGGTACTTTTCCTGCAGTGTTAACAACGTCATCTTCATCGTCACTGTTATCACAATCACCTTAATTCAGAACAATTTCTGCCATTTCACCACTGGTCAATAAATAAACAACAGGGCTTCATTATCGATGTTAAAAACTTCTATACTATCCACTTCTTTCAGTTTACTGACAGACTCTGAAGGTGCATGTTTTGCATATGTAAGGAGGTCAGACGTCATTTTTTTTCTACTTGACATGTGAATCGTTCAAAGTCACCACCTTGTTTATCATCATCATTGAACATAGTTATAGGACAGAGGTTGTTCCTATGCACAACTGTGTCTTTGGTCACTGTGTTCCAGGTGTTGGCGACAGCATGTCAGCAGCCTTCATGCTAAACTCCTTTTAAAAATCTTCCACACCTGTGCCTCTGTTCACTGCTGCTAGCATGCTACTCAAGAAAGCGTTTTTATATTTCCTTTTCTTTGATCTACGGATACCCTGGTCACATGGTTAAATTAATTAAGTCAATTTGGGAGAAAGTACATGGCATAAATATTATTTTTGATGAAAATTTCACCTGAAAGATTAGCAGAACAGTTGTCAAGGAATAAGAAAATCTTGCAATCACTATCCAGTCCAGCTTCTCTGCAGTGAGCGTGAGCCACTGGTACAAAATATTTGTAAAACCAGTCAGAAAAGATGTCCCTGGTGATCCATGCCTTTTTATTACATCATAATGAACTGGTAAGATAGTCACTTCTTGAAAACAATGAGGCCACAAGCTTTTGCCTATCACAGCAAGCTTACACTTATGCATGCCTGTTGCATTGGCACATCCTAGCGTAGTTATTCTGTCCTTGGCATTTTTAATCCCTGCAGGAGCTCCCTCATCAACTATAGTCAGTATCCTTCTGAGGACAGTAACACCAAAGCAATGATGTTTCCTCAGCGTTATAGATTTGTTCTGGCATCAGATTTCGACCTTGGCAAACTCCTCAATGAATTTCTCCACCTCTTTGTGATCAGCAGATGTTTTATTAGCACAAATCTTCAATTATTTTATGCTCTGTCTTTTCTTAAATTTCTGCAACCAGCCTGTTGAATATTCACAGTTCCCTTCAATTTCCAGTTCATCATGATGAATATTTACTTTTCATGATCAGCATTCCATTAGGGGCACGTGTTCGGTGAAATGCTGAGGCATCCATTCTTTCAATACACAATGGAGGTTTTCATCCGTAGCTTGATTAGCAGTGTTTTTCTTCTTTACATTAAATTTTCTTCATTGCTTTCAGCAAAGAACTTCAACAGTTTATTTTTCTGTTTCCTCAGAAGGATACATATGATGGTTATTCCAACATCATACTCATCTGTAAGACCTTTCCACTAATGCTGCTGTCTAGTTTTACCAACAGCTTGATTTTCTGTGCTTCAAATAAACATAGATGTTTCCTCTTTTTCCACTGTTACCCATAGGAGTATCTTCAGGCCTTTTTGACATTTTCAACAATATATTTACACCACAGAGCAGAGAATAAGCAGCAAAAATTATAGTAAATAATGCACATAGGTCTTGACTCTATGTGGTGCATGGTGGGGAGCCTGCTGTTGATGTCTCTGGCCTGCACACGTGCCATTTTAGTAAACTTTGTGGGCATTTTGAGTAGGAAAATCTGGATGTGTGTGGAAAAGATATATCACAGCTGAAGGGGGCTGGGAGAGTCTTTTTTCCCGTAGGGACACTGAATAAACTGTTGTACACCTGTGTTTTGACTGCAACCCATTGCATGATGTCACGTGTGGAATTGTCCACTTGTGGCACCATGTTGGCCCTCAAAAAATTTTGAATTTTGGTGCATTTTTGGTTTTGAATTTTTGGATTAGAGATGCTCCACTTGTATAAGACCTAGAGTCACAATAATTAGCCTCATAAAAATATTTACTTAAAACAATTTTTTGAAAGGCAATTGAAGAAAACATTTAAGGAGAGGAAGAACAGAAAACATTTTCCATTCTAGAAAATTAAAAGAGAAATAAGTTGTAGTTATAGCTTTTGCTTTTATCAGCAATGTGCAAGTAAAATTCACATGTAGCAAACTATGGTGCTTTATGCTATGAAGATGTAGCTGACGAATCAATGAGGTAGAGAGGTTTGTAAAAATGAATTTATTTTTTATTTCCTTGACTTTTTTGTCACCATAGTTCCAATAAGACTCAGTCCCACCAATGGGATGCTCTCACAGGAGACTTTGAATTGGAGCTGAGTTGTATGGGGAAAGATTGGTTCCCATTTGTTGGTATAGCTGGTGACAGGAGTGTCAAGGATCTGTACCTGAAATTCTGCAGCTTCTGAATTCACGAGGTAGCTTCTGGATGCTTCCAGACACTTCAGAAGCAGTAGGGAGAATTTTCTTGATTTTGGCATATGCAGTTCTGCTATCAGAAGCAATCTTAACAATTCCTTGGTTTACTCCAGAAAAGGAGAGTCTGGTAACTGAGAGTTGCTTCTGAGAGCACCCCTAGAGCCTGTTTCTCCAGCCTTTGATGATTTTGTATATGTGTACTTCTTTGTATTAAGTATCTTTTTACTTAAACCTACTAAAGTAGAGAATGGCATCTGCAACCACACCTTAATCAATATAAAAGTGAAGCACTGGCCAAAAATGAATTCTAAATCACCAAAGCTATGTGAGTCTGAATGTACACGCATGTTGCTTTGTGCAAAGAAGGCAAATAATGACAGAAGACCTTGCATGAAGGTCCCAGGGCACATTTTTTGTACATCTCTAAGTCAAACCTCAGTGGTTATTATCAGAGTTGAACAAGGGTAGAAGTCTCCAGGCTTCTCTGTGAATGGCTTGGTTTCTTGGAATAGTGTGGGTGCTCAATGCCTGGGGAAAACACTTCCTGGAGGTGAGCAGAACCTGCGAGCCAACAGCCACAAAAGTCCAGGATCCATGTGCACAGGAAGCACATTGTTGGGGAAGAGCACTCCAACCTTTCTTCAGAAGGTCCTCTGCAGATCCAGGAGGTCCTGCTATGAAGAAATGTTCCGGTCAATGATGCGACCCTGGAATCTTTGAGGATTACAAGAGGCTGGTTTAAGGATGCTGGGATACTTTGGCCAGAAGTTGTATACGGAGCTGTTGGTAGGGTGTTCTTCACAAATAAACCAATTTGGTTCTTTCTGCTACAAGGGGCTGCCCAAAGTCAAGATCATGAATGCTGTCTTGATAAACTGTACTTTCTAACTTTTATACTGTCAGAGTACTTATGGTATGGGCTACTTTTTCACATGTGAGACTGATTAATGGTGGTGATTCAAACCAGCTGAAGCAGTATTAGGGAAATTATTATTTCATTTAACACTTTTTGCCTGCAGATAAATTGCAAAGTTTGCAAATTTTAAATATCCAGGCCTTGTACCAATTCCCTCATATTTATTGGTCACTGGAAGTTTCCAGAATTTTGGAGCTGATTGAAGAAAAGACAGGACTAGGAGATGACAGTATTGTACAACAAGCTTTACTGAGTGGCACTTAGGCAGGGATGATGTTGCTCAGCAGTGAGGTGCGGCGTCTCTGGGTCATGGAGCTCTTAGAACAGCAGAGGTTTGGGTCTTTTATAGCCACAGAGTTTGTCTTATCTATGGCTAGCAGATGTTGACTGTACTCTCATGGGATATGCAAAGCAGACAGGCTCGAAATAGCTAAAAAATATGCTTATGTGAGCTATATGTAAGTGATAGAATGTGTAAAATTTTGAGTTTGGTGCTGGCAGGTTTTGCGTTAATTGTCTTATTCTGAAGAAGTAAAAAACATAGGGTCCATTATACAGGGTTCCTCTTTGGCCAACTTACACAACAGTGTCCGCACAGCTCTTGGTAGCCCAGGAGTGTGTGAGGTTTCTCAGCACTCACCCATGCTTGCTGCTTCAGCAAGATGAGGGGTCAAGGAACTCCATGTGCCTCACCCTCTCCCTGGGTTCCAGATGATGAAACACAGATCTTTTCTAGTCTTAGCTCCCAAATTGATCCAGAAATTCTCCAAAAAAGTATTTTAAAGTGAATCGTAGAGTTGGCAAGGATTCCACAGAGGCTAAAAAATTAAAAAGTTTAGAAAATTTTGGAGGCATGTTCTGAGCCAATCTCTCAGCCAACTCCTGCTCAATAGCGGGGGTGATCTGATGACTCGTGCTTGGGTACCCAGTAACCTCATATTTGCACCCCACTTGCAGTTCAGTTCCTCCCATCCCAGAGCCAAATAAAATCAGTTTCTTTTATGTGAAGATAAATAATCTATTCTTGTGCCAATATGTTTTAACTCTTATTATATTTTAGTAGTTGGATTATTTGCAATAAGTGTGATAAAAAGAGCATTGAAATTAAATCTGGCTGGGTGCAGTGGCTCAAGCCTGTAATCCCAGCACTTTGGGAGGCCAGTGTGGGCAAATTGCTTGAGGCCAGGAGTTCGAGACCAGCCTGTCCAACATGGTGAAACCTCCTCTCTACTAAAAAGACAAAATTTAGCTGGGCATGGTGGCTGGCACCTGTAACCTAAGCTACTCGGGAGGCTGAGGCAGGAGAATCACTTGAGTCCAGGAGGCGGAGGTTGCAGTAAGCTGAGATTGTGCCATTACACTCCAGCCTAGGCGACAGAGCGAGGCTCCATCCCCCCCATAAAATAATAATAAAAGAAAAAAGAAAAAAAAGAAATTAAATCTGTCCCTGAAAATTCAATGCCTGGGATTTTCATTACAACCAATATTGACATGAGAGAGTAACTAATTTGCTCAATAAATGCTTATTAGATATTTACTAAATGCTCACAATATTTTATACCTAATTAATGAATGATAATTTTTTCTAATACATTTTTAAGTAAAAAATTTCAACCTAGCCCAATTATTTTAAATCTTCTTTTTATATTGAGAAGTATTTGTTGTCTGTGGTGAGAGGTTATTTTCCACTAAACATTGTTGACGATGTAATCTATGATGAACAGATCTCCCTATTTGTGTAGGCTCTGTTATTATTTTTTCTAGTATTTTGATAGGGCTTCAAGGAGGAAAATAATGGTAAGCCTAGCAACCTTAATATTTCGTTCATTGATCAGCATATCTGAAACACAGATTTGCTTTATGATATACAAAATAATTATGTACAAGAATATTGGTTTATCTGCAAGTTTTTAAAGTGAAAGAAATATGCCTCTAAAGAAAAGAAAGCCAATAGCCCAGGTAAAATATCTCAGGGCAGTATTTAAGTCTGTGAACTCTTCTTTCTTTGCTAAATCCACTCTATTTCTGGAGAAAAATCCACAGCACTGATATGAAGATGGTTGAGGTTTTATTTTAGCTTTACAAGACACTTTGTGTTGAAGAAAATGTGCTATCATGGTTTAGCAAAATAATCCAAGCCCACTGATGTTACCACTGAATCTATAAGCAGTAAGCATAAAACTACTGAAGTAAAAAATAAAAGTGGGGTGGGCCCAGCAAAACTGAAGTAAATGATCTGGACTAGAATGTTAAGTCTCATCCCTTAGAAATCCAGTAGCTAAGGAATTGGCTGTACAAGTTTATGAATTCAAAAAGTGTCATCTTGTTAAAGTTACGTTATGCAAGTGGAAGTGTATTTGTGTGTGGGCCTCTAGGGCTATCCATGATGTTATCAGTTTTAGGTTCAGCAAACAAGCCCTGTGTCTTTCAGTGACCTTCCATGAGTGAGCCAAAGCCTGCACCCACCTCACAGCTGATGTCAGCCCATGCACAGCAACAGAACCGGGGACCCACCAACTGCAGAAGGCTGTGTGTAGAGTAGTGTTTGTTTCAATGGAGGAGGATATTGTATGTGAGAACAATGCCATCATATATCAGATTTTTAATTTATAAAAATAATTTTAGCTCAGAAGATATCAATCTCTTTCAACATTTGAGTGCTAACTAACCATGTTTGCTCTATCTCATTTAATTCCTGTTTTTAACCAATTAGGCTTTCAAGAGTTAAGCACTGTGCTCAATTTTACCAACTAGAGATATCAGGGCCAGGATTTGAACCCAGATCTTTGATTTGTCAATTCAAGGCTTTAACGACTACACTACGCTGCCACTTTCTTTACAGTTATTCCCACAGTTCTCTCCAGAGTCCTTATTTGGGATGTTACAGACACTATGATGTCACCATTGCTTCAGACAAAGAGAAATTCAATAGTATTGCTTGATAAGCACACCTCAAATATCAATATTGTTTTAAATTGTTTTTCTTTCAGTTTCTTCCATAGATTGCAAAGGTTCTGTTTAATTTGATGATTCTACTTGATGCACTGATTTTGCTAAGAAACTCTATTCTCCATATTCTAGTTCCATAGCTCTCTAAAAGCCTCTTTTTGCTGGGGTGAACCCCACACCACAGACTTTACATGGTTCTTATCCCTGGCAACCTCGGCCCCTTGGCTTTCGTAACTGGTCTGTCTCACGGTTGTAAGAGTGACGAGGAAATGCGTGCTGCCTCCATCTCCATTACCGCCAGGATGCAGTTGGCAATCCATCAAGTAGGAGAGGGTGAAGGGGGCCACTTGCTCTAATAAATGTGCCTCATCTATAGGTTTTCTCTAAATATCTTTTCTCAGTTTACTTTATGAAAGTCACCCACACATCTGGATACTGACTGTTATTTTCATCACTGTTGAATTTTGTGATCAACTATGTCCCCCCCCCCTTTTTTTTAAATCTCTTCTTTTCTTTTTTTATTTGGAGATGGAGTCTCACTCTGTCACTTGGACTAGGGTGCAGTGGCATGATCTCGGCTCACTGCAACCTCCGCCTCCCAGGCTCAAGTGATTCTCCTGCCTCAGCCTCCTGAGGAGCTGGGGCTACAGGAATGCACCATCACGGCTGGCTAATGTTTGTATTTTTAGTAGAGATGGGGTTTCACCATGTTGGCCAGGCTGGTCTTGAACTCCTGACCCCAGGTGATCCATCCACCTTAGCCTCCCAAGGTACTGGGATTACAGGCGTGAGCCACTGTGCCCGGCCGATGTCCCAAATTTAATGTGAAACAATTAATTTTCCAAAATATCAATCTACATGTTCCTGATAACAATAACAATCAAGAACTTAAATATGCCACGATGTTAGCCACTGCCTTATGCAATGAGATTTGTGGAAATGGAAAAACATTGCTTTTATTTAATTAAAAAATTTTCCTTTGTGTGACACAAAAAGTTAATAGAAAAGAGATAAATGAAAAAAGCATAGATAATACATATTTGTGTTTTGTGGTTTCCATATAATACCTTAAAGCTTCAATTATGTAAATATAATTATTTTCTGAATAGATACATTTCATTGGTTAGTTATTAGGATTCCTCAGCATCTACTGATATTTAGGGCTGGTTAATTCTCTGTCGTGGGGCTGCCTGTGCATTGCAGGGTGTTCAGCAGCAACTCACCAAGCCCCAGTTGAGACAACAAGAATGTCTCCAGACATTGCCCAATGTCCCTGGGTGGGGGACAAAATCTCTCGCAATTGACAAGCACACATGCACACACACACACACACACACACACACACACATCTTTTTTTTGACTTTAATATTTTTCAGGGATATAAAATTGTAATGAGAAAAAAAATCTACCATTTTAAGTTAAAAGGCTAGCATCTCTAAATAAAATCACTATACACATATACAAAAAATACATTAATAGGAAAAAATCCTTGATTTACTGATCACACTGTGTTAATTGGTGTTGCTGTTTACCAAATTATCTCTAAACATAGCAATCTAACAAATATGTATGATCTCAGCCTCTGTGGGTCAGGAAATCAGGAGTGGCACCACTGGTGCGTGGTTCTCGTCCAGATACCAGTTGTCTCAAGGTTCACCTGAGGCTGATGGAGTCTCTTCTAAGCACATGCCTGTGGGCCCTGGAAAATGTTGGCCCCTCCTGGGCTGCTGGAGGGAGGCCTCAGAACCTCACCAGGTCATGCTAGCTTCTCCACAGGGCTGCCTCTGCAGCAGGGTGACCGGCTTTTTCCAGCATGAGCCATTTGAGAGAGAGAGAGAGAGAATGCGCACCCCAGATGGAAGCCACATGCTTTTCATCATCTGCTCTGGGGACTGATATCCCATCATTCCTGTGATAGTCCATCTCTTAGAAGTGAATCACTGTGACCAGCACACACTTGTGGGTGGATCACAGAAGTGCATGATTAGTGTGCGGGCTGCCAGAGAGACTGCCTAAGACGGGCTCCTTTAGATAAAAAATTCACTTCCTTGAGAAATGAGGGTCAGAACTCTCCTTCGCTATGCTGGGACCTCTTCTCAACAACCAGGGCTCAGCTGAGCCAGCACTGCTTCCCAGGGCCATGAGCTGTGCTCAACCCAGCCAGGGAGTCTCCTGAGCCACAGTGGAGTGCAGTCCCCTATTGCACACCCATCAGTGCCCATCAGAACTCCTCCCAACAGAACAGCCAATGACCTGCAGGAATCACCGTCAGGGGACCAGCAATAGGGGAGATTCTCCTTTTCTGGGGGGTTGGGGCAGTAGACAAGGAGATGGCTCTGGCGGCTATAGGTACAGCCCAGTTTCCAATCCAAGCTCCATCTCTTACCATGTCTCCTCAAGCCCCATATCTGGCTTTTCTGACCCTCAGCTTTTTTTTTTTTTTTTGGTAGCTTGGGACTAATAGCACCTACCTCTTGGGATTATGGATTATGGAGGGAATGAAATGAAGAAATGCATAGAAACGTCCCAGGACGTCGTAGAAAATATGAAATGAATGTTTTCTTACTGTCATTGATTTTTTTTTTTGAGACGGAGTCTCGCTCTGTCACCCAGGCTGGAGTGCATTGGCGCAGTCTTGGCTCACTGCAAGCTCCGCCTCCCGGGTTCACGCCATTCTCCTGCCTCAGCCTCTCCGAGTAGCTGGGACTACAGGCGCCCGCCACCACGCCTGGCTAATTTTTTTGTATTTTTAGTAGAGACGGGGTTTCACCGTGGTCTCGATCTTCTGACCTCGTGATCCGCCTGCCTCAGCCTCCCAAAGTGCTGGGATTACAAGCGTGAGCCACCGGGCCCGGCCTTGTCATTGATCTTTATAAGGGAATAGTTATTAGTGATGTTTCATATACAGGGCTCAGCCTTTGTGTTAAATGACAAACAAGTGCTGTTTGAGTTATCAGGCTAGCCTGGGCTTTAACCAGCAGTGAATTCCGAGTCACTTTGGGGAAAATGCTCTGAGCTCCAAAGTGTCTGGCTTGGAATGAGTTTTGAATAATAGCTTATGTTAATTTGGGGACAGCCTGTGAGAGTTCAATTTGCTTCCTGTACTTACTAGTGATTTTAACTAGAACTACTGAGAGAAACATCATTTTAGTCAGAGCGCAGAAAATATTCCTGGAATACAAAATAAGAATTCTGGAACCAGGCCTGCCACCAATTGTGGGGGTCATTCTGGGCAGGTGGCTTGATTTCAATTGGCCTCATTTTTTCCAAGTTTACAATGAAAGAGGCATATGGATGAGGCAATTTCCAAGGCCACATCTGATAAAATTCTATGCTATTCATCTTTTTCTAAACAACCATGTCATGGAGAAAATCACCCAGTAAAGCAGAAAAGATTTTCTAAAATATCCCTGTAACTTTTCTGTGTCATTTAGAAAGAACTGGTAGTCTCTAAGTGAAACCAGGTTTATTGAGCCAGATGATTTTGCTGCTGCTTGCAAATCACAATGGAAAGTGGTGGAAAGTCTTTCTTTAATAGGAACTGGTAACTGTTGGAGGATGATAGTGACTGACTTATTTTGAAAACAAGTAAGGTAAGGGGCAGAATCAAAACTGTACTGTGTTTTTCTCAGATCGATGGTACCAATGGCTAACCAAATAGTGGATGACAAGGTTTTTGTTTATAGTATTCCAGCTAATAAATGAAGAGGGAAGGACAGAGTTAGAAGAGGATCATTTTGTGATCCCAATGGATTAGTGGACCTAGGCATTGACTACCAACAGCTGCTAACATAATGGAATGAGAGATGGCCCGACCCTGTGCACCTCCTCATGGGGGTTCATGATTCCACCATTAAAGTCCTTTTGGCATAAAAGTTGAGCCTGAATCAGATGAAACTCATCTAGATCCACTTCCCTGTATAAAGAAAATACACAGGGAGAGGAAAGATGTAAATAACATCATGTAGAAAAAATGAGCAAAATTCAGTCTGCGAAAAACTCTAGAAGACAAATCGATCTTTATTTATTTTGCAAATATAAGGACAACATTATATGAAGATAAAACTCAACTGATTAAAAGAGATATAAGGAATGGATCAATTAATCATAATGTGTGGGCACAAAAAATCCTTTGTGTGTCCAGGCTTAAACAAACTGCAGAAAATGTAAAGAATGACATTTGCGACATTTTTGAGACAATTAGAGCTTTGAATACTGACTAGATATTCAGTGTCTTAATATTGATGATATTAAGAAATCATAATTTTAAAGATATAATAAAGATATTATAGTTATGCTAAGGAAAATAAGTTATTATATTTGAGATTCAGTCTGACACACTTGTAGATGAACTGATGGACTTTCTTCAAACTAATGTGGGGTGGGAGGTAGTGAGCACATAGATGCTGAAATGGTGGAGGTGAGGGAGTAAAATTTGGGTGAGGAGGTGAGACTGAAATGGCCAGAAGTTGAAATAGTTAAAGGTAGGTGATGGACACAGGGAGGTTTATTTCATAGATCTGACTATCTATATGTTTGGAATTTCTCACAGCAAATAGTTAAAATATAAGCAGACACCAGCAATTGAAGAAAATTAAATAGAACACATTAGCTCCAAAGTCCATCCTGTATGTATAAAGCCAACTGAAAATTGAACTTGTTTGGGTGTCTAAATGTAGTCTAAAATGGACTTTCTTTATAAAAATTCAACTTCATAGCCAATAATAAATGCTAATTTTCCTCCTAACAGTTGAAAGTGGGATACAAAGAGTGGTACATTGGAACCAGCTCATAGAAACTCAGGAGAATCCATGATTAAATTTTTCAGTTGTTGAACAGTCATTATTAAAATTAAATTCTATAGTTATAGTGAAATAAATTCCATATGTTTAAAGATAGTAAGTAAAGTAATCAAAACTCCTCGCTTCTGAGTTGCTTTACCGGACTTTCCCACTATCTGTGCTCTCGGGGTTATTCTACTGAGTATGTGGTGGTGGCGGTGCTAAAGCATGGTGGTTAGGGTAGAGCATGTCTTTGCAACTCCATGTCTAATGAGGCCATGTTGGTTGGAACTGGACATGGTAGGAATATTTATACTATGGGAACTGGGGAATGCTACACACTAAGGGCTGGTTGTTAATCATTTATCAGCACACCACTTATATAGGGAGTTGTTCATTTGATTCTAATATAAGTAATATATGGAGAGAACACTTAAAATTAATTAAAGAAATACTAAAGAACCAACTATGTCTATCACTAAACTGTTTCATTCTTTTATACCTGTGCATGTATGTGTCTGTCTCCTCTACTCATCTGTGAGCTCTTTGAGGGTAGTGAATGCATTTGCTCATCAGTCTATTTTATTCACAGTACTAGAAGAGTAGCTGATACATTTGGCTGGCTGAATGATGAATGAATACAATTCTATTTATTTAATGTCTTCAATGAGCTCATCATTGTGGCTAATATTATGGAGATTCAGAAGAGATTTTCTTTCCCATCAAAATTTTTGTGTCTAATTGGGACAACCTACTGGTAGATTACACCATAGTAACAGTGATATATATTAATGTGCTAATTTATTAGATAGAAACTAAATTCTAAAAGAGAAAAATGAATGAGAAGGTCAGAGAGGGCAGTGGAATGTTAGTTATCTTGTGTTAATTCTCATCAATTTCAGTTCCTTGTTTGGGAACTTACCATATACCAGGCTAAATAGTTTATATATATAATATTTTATTTAATAATATTAATGTTACTCTGTGATAGATATTACCACCCTTATTTTGTAGATGAGAAACTGAGCTTTAAAGAGGTAATGTAATCTTCAGCAAGAGATAAGACTTACATTTTAACTCAGGTTCCTCTGCTTTCAAAGTGCCTGACTTTCAGCATGTTATGTACTGTCTTAGAGAAGAGGAAGAATAGAATTAGTTTCTGAAAGATTGGTATAATTTGAAAAGTAGAGAGAAGGAAAAGATATTTTATGTAATAAGAGAAGAACCATTATCAAGATAAGGCATCAGGAGTAAAGGGGGTATCTGGAGCTGTGAAGAGCCTGTCCTGGAGGAGTGGCTGACTCATTTTGGGAGAGGATGACTATGTGGCTGGCTGACAGGACTGATTTTCCTGAATGATTTGAAATTCAGGTAGAGAAATTTGGCTCTCAAATGGGAAGCCATCGAGGTTTCTGAGCTAGAGAGTACTATAAACATTATGGAATTCAAAACACATTAGAAAATATGCCAGGTGGATTGAAAATGCAAGAATGGCACAGATGTTGTGGTAATAAAGGTATGAAGCAACATAAAAGTGAAATAGAATAATAGGCATTTTCTTTGGGCTTTGGGAATGTTTTTCATAAATTATTGCTCTTAAGCAGTAATAATGAGGAAATCACAAAACAAATTCCCATAATTGGACAGGAAATGACTAGGTTTTGTTTTGTTTTTTTTTTGCGTTGTTTTCAGTAATCATAGTAAAATCCAATATGCTGCCATAAAGGAGACTGAATACTATAGTGGCATCTAGTCTCTAGCACGCTGCAGGTCCTTTCAGTGTATTTTGGGTGAGCAGGCTCTTGAGTAGGAAGTAGAGCATCTTTTGTTTCAGGGCACGCAAAGCCAGCGTTAGACCCATTCCTACTGCTTGCTGGCACTTCCCTGGCACCTTCCCAAATGTCCCATTGGGAGGATGACCATCCCCAATGGAGGACCACTCAGGGTAGCAGACCAGCTCTTGAATTCAGTTTCTTGTTCTTTTTCCCAGAAGTATCACATCCACAGAGAATGCTTCACGTCAAACAACATATATTTCATTTCCAGGGAAGACTTTATAGCGATTTAATTATTCATCACTTTGACCTTCCAAGTCTCTGGCCAGAAGATTTGGGTGACCTCATTTGAAATGTTTCTTGATGACAAAAAGGTGAATTGCATACAAATACCATGAATATAATTTCACAAGAGTAAGTACAATGTATAAATAATCATTCATAAGAATGAAATCACAGCTTATTCAGGTTGCAAGAAATTTGAGGTGACGATCATTTTAGTGTACATTCAATAAAGCAAAGGAAAAACAAGTGTAAATTCCTCTGAAGAAAGAGAAAGATGAATGCTGATTGAACATGACCAGTGGGTTTTAAATAACTTATTAAATCTGTCAGTGAGAACCAACTTTCAAGCCTTTAGTTTGTGGAGACTGATTGCATTTTCAAAGTCCCAAAGTCACGTTGAAAACTTATGTTTTACAAAAATTAGTAAGTGAAGATGAATAGGTTTTACTGATCTCCTCTAGCTCCAACTCATTTGCTGCTGTAGTTGACAGGAAATGGCGCTGCAGCACAAATCCATCCCTTTCCAAGCTTCTGGGTTCAAAAGTTCTAACAGTCTACATGCCAGACGGACATCTTCATTCTTTTTACCAAAAGTTTCTCACCAAATTCTTAAAATGCACTCTCGGTAGAATGACAGGCAATAGATTAGCAGGAGATGGGGATCAAAAACTGGGTAAAGAAAATTTTATCAAACCAAGGAGTTTAGAGAGGGAGAAGCTGGAAGGAGTTGAAATGCCTGCTGTGCAGTCCCTGAGAGGAGAGTGAGACAACCGGAGCTGCCCAGGTGACAGGAGCTGTCGGGTCTGCCTCTGAAGACAAAGTCCCAGCAGAGCCTCTCTTCAGAAAGGGAGGAGGCCAAGTCTCAGCCCCCAAGGAGCTGAGAGGCTGCTTAGTGGGACTAAGATCCAGCATTTGAGACCACATGACAGAGAAGAGTGAATGCTGCTTTAGGAAGATGTCAAAGGAAGCAGGGCCTACCGATGCTTGGAAGGTCAGGAAGGCTCTGTCTACACAGAGCCTGGACTCTGGTAGCATTGATGCAGGTCTCACATAACCAGGTGACTCTAATTAGTGCAATATTGGGTTTTATTTAGTATTTGAGTACATAAATTTAAAACACCTAATGCTATTCGAATATTTAATTATGATGGTCTGTCTTACAATGGCTTGGACATTTTGAGTTGAACTCACTAGTCTTCCTACAACCCCTTCCCTCTGTTCTATTTTCAACACACCATCCTGTGATCCTTGGAAAAGACAGGTCAGACACACTTCCTTCCTCAAATCCCACCAATGGCTTCCCATGGCGTTGGTAGCCACAGCTGAAGTTTTTGGAGTGGCTGCCAGGGCCCTGCCTTATGGGACCTGTCACCGCTCTGACTTTGTCTCCTTCTACCTCTCATTACTGTCTGCACCAGCCTCATCGTATCACTAAGACACATTCTCTATAAGATCTGGACCTAGGCTCTTCCCTCATCTTGGAATTCCCTTCTCCTGTTGCCTACCTAGCTCCCACCCTCACCCCCTTCAAGTCTTTGCTAAAATGTCACCTTCTCAAACCCTCCCCTCCCCATTGTCACCCTGTTGAAAATGGCAGCCAGCCTATACTGTGTTCTCCCAGTTCTGCTCTAGGTTGTCCTTTCTCTCTACCCCATCCTGGAGCACTGATCACTCCAACATGACATTAATTTGCTTTTGATGTTCTTAATTTACTGTCAGTCTCCACCCCTTAAAACAAAGGGATCTTTCCTGATTTGCACAGTGCTAAATCAGAGACAAGCACATGTAGACATCAAATATTTGTCTACTGAGTTGACTCATTAATCAACTCACCTTCTCTTTACATCTGATGGGCATACTGAGGGTGTCCAAGGCTGAGCTGTAAAGAAACACAAGGAAGTTCAGAGTCTGTGCAGGGCTGCCTTATTTTCTGGGAGACAGTCTGCTTCTTTTGGAGCTGAATGTCGACATCCTCAGAAACCCCTGCTTTCAGATGCTGATTATCTTTCTATTTCCTTAGCTGCTCTCTCCCTAGCAGCACATCAATCACTCGCTCTCGCTTTCTCTCACATGATGTATAGTGCTGACAAAGCCCATTCTCACTTCATCATGTCTATTGTGTCCGAATTTTGTACAACTTACATTCAACACCCTTTCCCATCTGACCACCTGGGCATGCATAGATTTCAGTACCACCATTTGCAACCTCCTTTGCTAGCCTAGAGATTTGGGTGGCAGCAGGAGTAAAGAGTTGCCTCCTTGAATCTTGAACATGCTTTGGTACCGTATACCCATGCAGTGGGAATCGATTTTGTATGCAGTGTACATTATCTAGTTAGGCACTACTACTTACCTGATTTGCCAGGCCTCAGCACAGCAGACTTAACTGCAGTTAATTGGGCCCACTCATTCAGGAACTTCTTAGCAACTCCTTAAGAGGTTCTTGAGCCTGTATAACAACACCATAAGGAATTGCCTTTGAGCAAGTGAAGATACAACACACATGAACTAATGATAATTGAATGACTAAATCCTTAAGCACTAATATAAATATCCAGCTATAACAACAGTGTGATTCATGTATTTACCTGATTGTTCCATCAAAATGAAGGCCTCATGGGGGCAAGAACTGGATTGGTCCTGTTCATCACCGGGCCTCTGGGTTGGCAGATAGGGGCTGAGTAATTCTTGCCAAATGGACAAATAGTGCTTCACGTCCAGGGAACGCCAGGGCTCTTTCTGGTTATGAACATGGGCTCTTTCCCCTTGAGGGCTCTGTCACCTGGCCATGTGTGTAAATTCACAAGTTATTTGTGGTCCCTGCACCTCAGTTTCCTCATCTGAAGAACTATGGGTGATACTAGTTTTTGATTCATAAACATGTGTGAGGATGAAATGTATGAATGTGTGTAGGACCTCTGGGATTGGTGAGTGGCATAAGGTGAGTACTTACAAATGCGGACTCTTGCTGATATGGGGTTACTGCTGTGGGCCACAGAGACCTTCCCACTGTGCTTTCCAGAAGGCAACCATTGCGGACATTGTGGGACTGTTAGGCAGCCTTTCAGTTGGGATAAAATTGCTCCTGGAGGCTTTCCAAGTTGTCAGCATAGGCTTCCTGCTACTGTTTCAGTGTCCACAAAGCTGGCCCTGGTCCCATTTGTGGCTGCTGGCCCCTTCCTATGTGGTCACCATCAGTGATCCACAGATAACACTCTGAGGGCACTGTCCAGACGTTGGACTATGAGTGACCTTCAAGGCTACTTTGTTTGGCTGACGACCCTGACGAGCCCCTGATTTTACATTTTCTAGGCCCCTGGGCCTTTGCCACGGTGCTCTTCCAGTGCGGACTTCCCCAAGGGCCTTGGTGCTCCCGATTCCAGCACCCCGGCTCTGCCATGTCTCTGTCTGAGCCTCTCACCAACAAGTGCAGGATGGCAATCTCCTTGTGGTGGTGCTGATTGAGTAATTAGTGGGCTCTTAGCTACCCACCCTAATGATGCTGTTTTCACACTTAAAATAAGCAGTTATTTAGTGCAAGCTAGTTCTGTTTCTAATGGTCACTTCCTAATTAGCTCTGCAAAACTTTTTTGTTGTTGTTTTTATAGATGGGTCTCACTCTGTCACCCAGACTAGAGTGCAGTGGTGTGATCATAGCTCACTGCAGCCTTGAGCTCCTGGGCTCAAGTGACCCCCAGCCTCTTGAGTAACTGGGACTACAGATGTGCACTACCAGGCCTGGAATTTTTTTTTTTTTGTAGAGGGGTCTTGTTATATTTCCCAGGCTGATCTTGAACTCCTGGCTTCAAGCAACCCTCCCACCTCGGTCTCCCAAAGTGTTGGGATAACCAATGTGAGCCACTGCACCTAGCCAACTCTGCCAATCTTGACCTAATAGAAAATAATATTCTGAGGTTGAGTATCTTTAACAATAATGCCCCTGGTCATTCTGAAGCCACATACAAGACATCCCAAGCTGTACCATCAGATTCTCCCCAGGCTACATGCACAGACACTGTGCTTAGAGGATCATGGCAGAGCTACTGTTTGTAGTTAAGGTGAAGGGCAGAGTTTCCAAGTTTTCTTACTGTGGCTAGTTAAATAACTTTATTCTCATCAACTTCACATAATGATATTCTCATCATCTATTATGTGAATCCAAAGAAGGCTTACAAACTGATACTAACGTTGGTAGACACTTCTCTCACCAATATCACTAAACTTGTTAGTACATGAGCCACACATAACTTGAAGTGACAGGTGTATTTGAATGCAACAAAAATTGTGTTAATGATTCTTAAAATAATTGATAACAATTGTTTAAAATCTTTGGGGAATTATATCTAGTACTCTATGTATATTATAAATTGAATATTTATAAAAGGATATTTTATTCCCAAAAAGAAATCTTGTAATCAATACATTCAATGACTAACTGGTGGATAAAGAAAGGTATGTTAAAAAGTGCTCATGGCCATGCATGGTGGCTTACGCCTGTAATCCCGCACTTTGGGAGGATGAGGCGGGCAGATAGCTTGAGCTCAGGAGTTTGAGACCAGCCTGGGCAACATGGTGAAACCTCATCTTTACAAAAAATACAAAAATTATCTAGGGGTGATGGCCTATGCCATCCCAGTCCCAGCTACTTGGGAGGGTGAGGTAGGAGGATCGCTTGAGCCTGGGAGGTAGAGTCGTAGTGAGCTGAGATCACGCCACTGCACTCTAGCCTGGGTGACAGCGTGAGACCTTGTCTAAAAAAAAATTGCTCATTATTGCATAAATAATATCAAATATATTATTATAAAGCAAAGGTGATAGAGTAACCAAGAGTAACATTCACAGCGAAGTCTCTTACATTAATAACTCTGAAACTTCTTCCAAAAATTAAAAAATTGTCAAATAAAATTTCACAAATGTACAGTATTTATTTGAATATCAAATCAATTATTCATTATTAATTTTAGCTGCTTTAGGTGTCTATAATTTGAAGAAAAATATTATTTTATGAATAATATGTGTTATAGCATCTAAAATTAATCATTTGTAGTTTGGGATCAATGTATCTATTCCCACAAATCAGAATGTGCTAGAATTTAGTGAAATAAAAAAAATCAAGTAAATGTATATAGTTGGTTGATGAGTTGTGCAAGGAATTTAATTGGCATTCAAGAGGGTTTTAACATGGATCCATTATGAAGATAGAATATAAATAATACAATCAAGTCACCTATTTTGTTCATTTTATTGTGCTATGGGAGGAATAAAAGGGATTGATGATCAAGAAGTAAGTCATTAAAGGGCAAAAGAAGGATGGAAACCACATATGAAAGTTGGGAAGGATTGCTATATCCAAGCACAGCGTAAGCATTGAGTTAGAATTCACATCCACTCATCAGGAGCCTGCCACACTCAGGTGTCCTTTATAGGCACAGACTCATTTAAGTACAGAAAGAAATAATTTCGCACAAAGAAGGGAGAAAAACGTCTAGGAATCAGATGATGCTTTACAAAAGAGAGCTAAGAATCAGGCTAGCTACAAATAGAGCATTTGTAAATGAAAATTGAGATGCCATGGTGTGATGGCAAGCTCTCCTCCTGATAACACGGAGCTCATCCCAGCAATGGTGTTAGGCTTGCCTCGCTAGCATCAGGTAACACGATCATATCTCTATAGTTAGATTTTGAGAGATGGAAGAAAATCAGGATTCCTCAGCTTATAGATGGCAAGAAGAACTTGAAAAGTTTTGATGGAAAGATCCAAAAATTATTCGTGGATTTGGAAAACAAAACAAAACAGATTCCCAGAGGAGGAAATAATTGTTTAGCCTTAAGAAAAAGGACTGAAGAGATAGTAATGTACAGTAAGTACCTTATATATCCTATCTCAGCTTTATATACTATATTATACACTTTATATGCACAAATTTTTATGACTTATATACACATTATATATATATAATATATATATACAATATGAATAATTTATATGTGAATATAAAGATGGGGATAAAAACCCCCACCTTTATTTTGAGACTGACTAGATGTTACATTAAACTGGAAAATAGTGGAATCTCTTCTTTCCATTTGTGTGTTGAAATATAGGACAAATTCCCATTTATCTGATGTTTACGTGGGTATGTCCTGGAGCAATAGAAGGGCAGGGGTGGCCCTTTACATGCTCTCTACCTCTCTCAACCTATAATTCTCTGGTTATACATTCCTTTTATTAGAACAAGTCAATAAAATTGTCCATAAACAAAAGCAAGCTTTCCTCCCTGAATAGTTTGGCTCAAAGTACTGAGAAATGGAACTGCAAACCCAATTTTCCTCTTGGTTCCTTTTTGGGAATAAAAAAAAAAAATCAATATCAAGAAGAGTGGTCTTTTGACCAGTGAAAAACACCTCTATTAATTGCATGTGAAAAGCAGCTTTTTTTGCTATCAGCTGCTAGTGACCATCCTGAAATGCCTGCCTGTCATTTGGTCCTGGGAGTATTAGCATGTGACAGCAGAACTTCAGCGCCTCTTTTTTCCCCAATATGGAAGCACAGAGAAATCACTTCTCCAGGTCAGAGGAAAAAAGGAAAATGAAACTCACATTAGTGGAGTCAATTCTGACTTTATGAAGCGTCTACAGGTCTATTTCCTGGGCTAGTACAAGGAAGTGTTCCCATCTGAACTTGACACATGAAAAAATTAAGGCACAGAGAATGAATGAGATTATGTATGGGAACACGTAGCTTTCCACCTCCAAAACTTACACTCTTACTGCTACCTAAATCTGCCATGCCGATTAATTACCACAGATCCCACAAAGCATATGGCACATTGATGACCAATCTGTGATTACTTTATGTTTTATAGAAAGTGCTGACAGCATTGATACATGCTTTGCCATTTTACCATATCAGCCAGGACATGTAGTCATTGCAATTTGTTATTGTAGCCTGATTCCCCCATCAAGCTATTGCCAGGTAACAGTTTATCCTTCGTAGATAAACTTACCTTCCTGTCTCCCCCAGAAAAATCCCTGATTTTACTAGGCTTGTTTAGCAAACTTCCTACTTTTAAAATGTAAGTGCTGAACCATTCATCATTGGTGTAAAGAACAGTTCTACAGGATGTGAAATTACATAATAATGTGTAGATTTCCAGCTTCAAGAGCAATCAGAAGGTTTACAAGAGAGCTGGTCGAGAAACTAGAACATAGATCAACATTTGAGGTATAAGAAAAACACATACTGGCCGGGCACGGTGGCTCACGCCTGTAATCCCAGCACTTTGGGAGGCTGAGGTGGGCGAATCATGAGGTCGGGAGATTGAGACCATCCTAGCTAACACTGTGAAACCCCATCTCTACTAAAAATACAAAAAATTAGCTGGGCACGGTGGCGGGCGCCTGTAGTCTCAGCTACTTGGGAGGCTGAGGCAAGAGAATGGCGTGAACCCGGGAGGCGGAGCTTGCAGTGAGCCGAGAGCCCACCACTGCACTCCAGCCTGGCGACAGAGCGAGACTCCATCTCAATAACAATTTCCACCTCCAAAACGCGGAAAAAGAAAGAAAAACACATATTACAAGGGGAAGAATCTCTAAAATAAGGTAACAATTAATCCTTGTTATAGCATAGGTATGATTATAGAAATATAAGGATAATCATATAAATAATTCATTTTTTCCAAGAATTTTTGAATCATTGTATCTTGGTTTCACCAAGATTCTATTTTATATAGCTTCCCCTTTTCTGTTTTACCTCAGATAGCAAATTTTTTTAAGTTATTCTCAAAATTGATGACAATTAAAACCTCTTGTTCAATTAAAAATAAACTGTCTATAGACTAAGATTTATTCCAAAATCGTAGATATCAAAGAAAGTGTTGAAGTAAGTTTTCTATTAATTAAAGTTTGGAGTTTTGATTTTTATCCTTAGACATTCTAAACTATATTGTTTTGAAAAACATACGAGTCAACAAAAGCCACTTTTCTCTAGAGTTTGTGGGAATTTCCATTAGAGTCTGTTGAAGTACAGAAATCTTGTTTGTCCTTCATCTGGGTCTCCAAGCAGTGGACAGTGAAAGCCAAAACAAAATGTGACGGATTGCACCCATGCCCAACAGAAATAGCAGTACACTGCCACATGCACCCTATTGGTAAAAGCCAAGCGGCTGGATGAATAACATGTGGGCATGCAGGGAATAACTTGTTTTCTTAGATAAAGGAAATTGACATAAATAAAGGATGCATTTAAAACCTCTAACCAATCTTAGGTGGGAAAATTTGAGATCTGCATTTTTTCAAAGTCTTGGTGAGATTATATACACAAAGGAGTGGCAACATTCTCCAATATTTATCATTAGCTCAGGGTCAAACTGTCCTATTTTTATTCAAAATTAGGAAGAAAGAGATACTAGGATCTTGGAAAAGCATAGGGTGGAGAGTCAGAAAGAGAGAGGTTTTGTTTGGAGAAACTGTTATTAACATAATTTAAGATCTATTATTTTTCAATAACTATTCTCCCCATGGCAGATAGGATAGTTTAGATTCATTCTTTATGGTTAATTCTCTCTACAGTTCTGAAAGGAGGTGTTATTATTCTCACTTCACAGGTGAGCCATCTGAGGTTTAGCTCGATTTAATGCCTTGCTCAAGGTCACCCAGCCAGGTCATGCCAGAGTCAGATTTTGGCCCAGGTCTTCCAGACTGCTAGCTCTGGGGACTTTCCTCCAGATCCCCCAGTGTTGCACTTCAAGTGGGTATCTCCCAGCAATATAGAAAATTAAGGCTTATGATCTGTAATTTCTTTAAATGGTAAGTTCCAGTATTATCTCCAAAGTTTATAACTTACTTCACTTAAGAATTCAAGACACTTCAATTGAATTTTAATAATTTAGAATTTATTGGGCAAGAACCAGATTGAATGTTCAATTACTAGCTGAAAAAACATCCAGTAGAATGAGTTTTATCATACATATTACAATGACATATGAGTTATATATTTTTTAATTTTTATTAATTTTTATTTTTTATTTTTTGAGATGGAGTCTCACTCTGTCACCCAGGCTGGATTGCGGTGGCGGTGGTATGATCTCAGCTCACTGCAACATCCACCTCCCAGGTTCAAGCAATTCTCCTGCCTCAGCCTCCCGAGCAGCTGGGACTACAGGCAGGCATCACCATGCCTGGCTAATTTTTGTATTTTTAGTAGAGATGGGGTTTCACCATGTTGGCCAGGCTGGCCTCAAACTCCTGACCTCAGGTGATCTGCCTGCCTCTGCCTCCCAATGTGCTGGGATTACAGGTGTAAGCCACCACGCCTGGCTGAATTATAATTATATACAATGTATTATATAATATAGAACACATGATATTATATATATATATTTATATATATATATATATACACACATGGGTATTCAAAGGGTATACATACCCTTTTTATAAAATATATCCTTTTAAAAATTATAAACAAAATCATTTCATTTTTTATTAGTCTTATTAATAACATGTTAGAAAAGTACTTTCTACTATTTAAGAAGAACTATCATATGGTTTCTATGTGTTCATATTTGGGAATCATTTCTTACACTTTTTTCCTTCAGACTGGCCATTTTCTCATTAACTCTTCTTCTTAAGTTACCTCCTTTAATCCTCAGAAGAGCTGGTGGGAGAACAGAGAAGGGCCAGTTGAAAATGATGCTTTCCAACTTGCAAATCCTGCTGAAGACAGCACATGTGATAAGCATGGCCCTGTGAAAGATTCTGGCAAAGGCTGGGATTTCTCATGCCCTGGAAGTTGGGGTGTGGAGAGGGTGGAGTTTATTAAAAATACAGATTTCGACCGGGCATAGTGGCTCACGCCTGTAATCCCAGCTCTTCGGGAGGCCCAGGCAGACGGATCACTTGAGGTCAGGTGTTTGAGACCAGCCTGGCCAACATGGCAAAAGCCTGTCTCTACCAAAAATACAAAAATTAGCTGGGTGTGGTGGCACACACCTTTAGTCGCAGCTACCTGGGAGGCCTGAGGCAGGAGAATCGCTTGAATCAAGGAGGCGGAGGTTGTAGTGAGCCAAGAGCACACTATTGCGCTCCAGTCTGGGCAACAGAGCAAGACTCTGTCTCAAAAAAAAAATAATTAAATAAAAATTAAAATAAAAATTAAAAAATTAAAAAGATACAAAAAAAGATACTCAGTGTTATATATGATGCATACCTATAATTCAAAAAATAACTTTTATTCTCATTAGGAATAGCTCATGTTAATTATAGATATTATAAAAAAGACAAAAAGAATTATAAAAAAGAAATAATCACCTATATATACATCATTTTTAAAAACCTTCTAATATATTTGGTGGAAATGATCCCAATCTCAAGTTTTTTTTGCTGTTCTTAAATATATACATATTTTATTATATGGCTGTTAATTAATATATGTTAACCTGCTGTAACAAATACTCCCCCTTAGTGTCTTAAAAAGGAATCACATTACTGGAACCTCACACAACAATCTGAATGAAGGTGGGTGTTTCAGGTTAAGGGGCTCTGTTCCACACAGTCTTTCAGGGATCCAGGCCATGAAGATGTTGTCATTCAACGTGAGTTTGTCCGACTTGCTCTATCCTTGGTATTTTCACCCTCTGTCTGGTTAGAAAGTGGAAAAGGAGAATGTAGAAGACAAAACTCAGTCTCACTGCCCTGGACTAGAAGGGACATACAAGCCTCTTGCTCTTATTTCATTTAAATGAACTCAGAGCCACAGCCACATTTCACTGCAAGACAAGTTGAGGAATGCTGGACAATCTGTCCCATCTACAAGTCTGGTTTCCTACTGAAAAGGGGATGAGGGCCGGGCACGGTGGCTCACACCTGTAATCCCAGCACTTTGGGAGGCCAAGGCGGGTGGATCACAAGGTCAGGAGTTTGAGGCCAGCCTGGCCAATATTCATCGTCTGTACTAAAAATACAAAAATTAGCTCAGTGAGTTGTCAGGTGCCTGTAATCCTAGCTACTCGGGAGGCTGAGACAGAAGAATTGTTTGAACCTGGGAGGTGGAGGTTGCAGTGAGCTGAGATCATGCCATTGCATTCCAGCCTGGGCAACAAGGTGAGACTCCATCTCAAAAAAAAAAAAAAAAAAAGGGAAAAAGAAGTTGAGACCTTCTGATGGATACAGCAAAATTTCCACCATTGGCAACTTTGGTCACATTTTCACTGTTGAGTAATGTTCTGTAACCTACAAAAACGAGTTCATTGATAGAAACATAACCAGTACAGTATAAATGAAAAGCATTTTATTTTATCAGCATTTTTACCTCTCTCCGATGTATCTTTTCTTTTCCATTGTCACACTGACAGGTTCCTTTCCAGCTGACAGAGCTTTTAAGCCAGTTACAGATTTCAGGCACTAACAAATGGTCTCTTTTAAAACGGTGTTTTAAAGGCAAGACCAATCTAATATAAAACAAAACAGTCAATGTCGTATTCAATTTAAAGCTATATGACCTTCCTACTTCTTTCTCTTTCCCCTTCACCTTGTGTAACTAAGTTTTTTCTGTTTTATTAGTCTCAAAAAGCAGCTTTTCTGTATTGATGAAAAAAGGTACTCTTTTATGGTTATTCATTTTGTTAATATCTGTTTTTGTCTTCATTAATTCCTACCGTTCGCGTTCTTAGTGCTTTATTGCTTTTTCAATTTCTTAGGTTGAAAATCTATTTCATACTTTGCATACTCATTAATTTCTTTATGAATGCATTCACAACTATAAATTTTCCATTAAACTCCAGGTTCATCTCACAGTTTCAAAAAGCTATTGTCATTCGTTCATATATATATGCACACACACATACACACACACATATATATTGTTTGCTTTTAATTTCTGGTTTTATTGCACTTTGGTGCAATATTATTTCTCTGAAATTTATTATGCTCGGTAAACATGGCCTGTATGATATCAATGATTGGGAACTTTGAGCCCTTGGAGATCAGAAAACTTTAATATTCAACTCTAATACTGAAATTATATTTTGAGTATGGAATTCTAATCCAAGTTATTTCTCTTAGAGATTTCAAAATGTTTTTATTGTCTTCTCATATATGTTGCTACATTTCTGAATTCTAATGTTCATTGGGTGCATTTACATTATTGTGCCTTGTCTTTTTTTCTAGAAGTTGAAAAGTTGAAAAGATTTATATTTTATACATGGTTTTCTGAAATTCAATTACATATGCCTACTTGATCATTTTTTAAAAAGTACTTTCTGATAAATTCTGAGAGTCCTTCGAAATTTCTGCCTTCTCCTCCCCTCTAGATCCTTCCCTATGACTTCTCTTCATCCTGCTTGTTCTCTGTACTCTCTATTCCCTCTTCTGAGCGGCACAGGAGATGAATGTTAGAATCTGTGAATCTGTTCATGGTGCTTCTTAATATTTCTTCCTTACTTTGTCTTTATCATCTCAGGTCACCTTCTGGAAGAATTCCTCACCTGAATCTTCTGGTCGGCTAATTTTTTCTTCAATTGTGTCCATTATGTTATTCAGCTGATCTGTTGCACTTTTAATTTGCACGAGCAAGTTTTTAATTCTCACACTTCTTATTCATACGAGATCCGCCTTCAGCGTCTCTGAAGGTCCAGCATGTGGACTTCTCATGGCTGCCATCTGGTTATTCAGTTATCTGTGTTTCACTGGGTGGGCGTCCTCCCCTCAGTTCTCAGGGTTGTTAGTTCTCAGTCTGCCCACCACGTTAGAATTTGGCTCTCATCTGTATGAGAAGCCCTGTTATCTTCATTTGTAGGCTTCCTGGGAAAGGGAAGGAGGGCTTCTGAGTCCTTGGTTGTTTCCATGAGAGCAGGACAGGCCTTGATCTGCTATGAGCCATGCCATCTTGGCGATGTGCCGTAATCCCTTCCAGCCTGGGGCCCTCTAACCATTCGAGGCACTTCCCTGCTTTCAGACCAAAGCTCTCACACCATCCAGAGAGTCCTTTTACAGCAACCTGGCCCAACAAGGTATGCGGCTGGCAGGCTGTAGAGCACGGGCAGGAGCAGCTGGAAGCCCCTTAGCCCCTTCTGGTGTCCCTTCCCAGGTTTTCAGGGCCCTTCCTGCCACCACCTCTAATTAAGGTGTGATTTTGTGCTTTTCCCACAATTGCATCAATTTTTAGTTTTCTATTTCAACACAATTGACGTCTGCCTTAATACCTTTCAAGGATTTCTCATAGTTTTTAGAGCCAGTGGATGCTTTCTTGTTTTCCATCCGGTTTTGGATTTTTAAAAAAACTTTCAATCATTTCTAGAAACTTGGAGTATGAGAAGCTCCACTGTGGTATGGATATCCCTACCTCTGCTAGATAAAAGGAACCTGAACAAGTAAAATAGACAGGGGACAAGACAAACTTGGGGAGTCCATGTGCTGGCTTTATTCATATTGAGATTTCTTGACTCTTGGAACATAGCTGTTGTTCACATGAAAAGAAAGCATTAAGGTGAGCCAAAGAAGATTTAAGATTTGACATTTCAAATGCATAGCAAATTTATGAAAAGAAGAATATTCAGGGATAATGCAATTTCAAATGACTAAAAAGAATCAATGAAAGGTCAAGAAGAATCCATCTCCATCTGCCACATTTGAGCTGATAATCAATGTATCACATATTAATTGAATATCCATCCACACATGTACAACACACTGAATCAGTTATAAAAGATAGGAAGTAAAATGTGTAATGATATAAAGGCATGTGAAGTTTAAGGCATCAAATACTGCATTGGCTAGGGTGATGCTAGATACTCTATCAAGCAGACTCCAAACTGTTCAATGCTTAATCACAGTAAGACTTTATTTGTTATTCACATGACAGTCCAAAGCTGGCCCATGAGGGTGGTCATTCCCTGTGGTCATATCAGGATTTTGGTTGAGAGAGGTCTGCCATGTTCCATATAAGGCTTTTGTGGTGGTTTGGTTGTCTCCATTCCCATCTGCTAGAAGAGTAAAGAGTATGACTAGCACCTGTGGGAAGTTTTGGGGACCAGGGATGAGACATGGAAGTGGCACACATCACTTCTGTTCCAGCTATGCTCTCTAGAACCTCATCACAAAGCCAGACTTAACTGCAAGGGAGGCTGGGAGATGTTGTCTAAATGTGTGCTCTAGAAGAAAATGAGGACAAGGATTCTGTGAACACTGGCAGTCACTGCCACAAGTTGCTTTGAGTAAAAGGAAAAAGTCCAATAAGGTTGTCCTCAAGGATAAGCTGAGGTTTGTTAGACAATAGTGCCATGTCAACAACAACAACGACAAAAACTCCAGTAAGTATAAGCCTACATGATTGGAACTAGGAGAAAGCCTACTACCTGGTCTGAATGCCAAAACATGACTCTCACCTGTAAGTGTATTCCACCTTCTCCAAAGAAACAGTCTCTTTAAAGTCATCAGGTACCCAAGCAAAGGTAAGGAAGTGAAAGTTGAAGGTGGGAGCCTGTGTTCAAAAATGGAGTCCCGTAACTGTGCTGCCATAACAACAGCAACAATAATAATTATCCACTCACAGTTCTGGAGGCTGGAAGTCCAAAGTTGAGGTGTTGTCAGGGCCATGCTTCCTCTGGAGCCTCTAGAAGAGGACCTTTTCTTGCCTTTCCATCTTCCAGTAGCCACAGATTGTTCACTTCAGTCTCCACCTGCACTCCACATGCTATCTTCCCTGTGTACCTGTGTCTTCACACGGTATTCTCCTGCGTGTGTTTATGTGTGTGTCCACGTGTTCTTCTTAGAAGGACATTGGTCATGTTGCATTAAGGCCCATTTTAATGGTTCTATTCTTAAATTTATGACAACTGCAAAGAAGTCACATTCACAGGCACTGGGGCTTAGGTCTTTGACATATCTTTTTGAGGGACACAATTCAATCCGTAACAGAGGACAGCAAAGGGAACTCTGCTTTGCCAAGCAGAACTGTGGGTGATGGACCTGAGACCTTTCATCTTGCTAAGGTACCAATGAGTGATTCCTTTGGCTGATATATTTCCACAATGGAAAGTAAAGCTGTCTCAGGAGAAACCTGCCTCTGTAAGTCTGATAAGATCTGCAATCTTTCTTCTGTCTTCTAGTTTGCCATGAAACGGCCTAAGAATCTCCCTTGCTACTTTGCATGATCAATAAATGTGATTTTATGAGGAGGATGTACAAAAACTACAGCCTCTTTTCTCCTGGGACTTTTCTTCCTTCCTTCATTATTCTTGTCTAATTGTATTACTAGGATACAGACAAGATCTTTAGCTTTCGACTCAGCTATGACTGGCCAATTCTGTCTGCTGCTACCCCAGCAACTGTGGTCTCTGCCTCTAAATCTGCCAAGTCAAACAGCAGCCAGTGCAGCCTTCGTCTGGGCTCGGTGTTTTATGGGCGTGAGAGCACCATAAGGAAGCTGAGCCGCAGCCAGAAGAGGAATTATCGCCGGATTGACATTTTATCTGTGGGGCATTGAGTTATTCTAATGGACGTCATTAAATTTCCCTTCTCTTCATGCCTAATTTTTCAGGGAAGAGCACCTTCGGATCTGAGAATTGTTTCTCCAAGCCATGTGGTTGAAAAGAGAGCAGTCGTCTTATTTTTACCGCCCTGACACCCAGCTCCCAGCAGCTGAAACTGGAAACATGCAAAATGCCTTGGACTCACCCATTGAACTGCTTGGTGGGGCGACGGGGACTTGTTATCCTAGTGCTGGGAGACGGGATGCAGTTGTCATGCCTGATACACTGTACACACATCTTATGGTTCAGGCTTTTGGTGGAAAGCACATCAACTAAGGTAGTCATTTAAATATCAACTAATTTACTTTTTAATATTTCTCTGAGAAAAATCCTCTTTAATAATATGAGGAAAAGATCTTTAATTGTTTAAAAAAAACACCCTCACTAAATTGTTTTGGCAAAAAACAAAAAGTACATTATAAAGCATTTAAGCAGTGAAGAAAAGTACCAAAATGGCAAAAGAAAATATGACTCTAAACCCCAGCATCAGGGAAAACCAATCATTAATATTAAGTAAACATTATTTCATGTTTTTGTTCATATATACAAATGCTAGATAGGGGATGTATGAATAGTTAGACAAACAGGTAGAAATAAATACACTTTTATAATTATTTCTCTATAACTTTACCCACATTATACTTTATTGAATTAATATAATTTTATAGTATGTCTTAACACTTGTTGTCAATTTCATCTCATTATTAAATTTTTCAAAATACCCATTGTTATTCTGGGATGTTTATTCTTCTGTAAGAATTTTATAATTTTACTTTTGGAGTTAATGACCACATATCATTGAGATTTCCCATTTATTAACGTTACTTGTCCTATGTTCGGTTATTTTATCCTTTGGCAAAATTTTGTGGTATCATTCATTAAGTGCTTGTACATATTTTGTTTGTCAGGTTCATTCTTAAATATATCATCGTTGCTATTGTGGATATTTGTTCCTAGTATACTTTTAACAAATAATTTCTGCTGTTATTGATGTTTATATGTTCATCTTATATATTCATCTTGCTCTTTAATTTATCTGTTAGCTCTCACAATTGTAGACTATTTTCAACAGTCTACAATTATGACACATTGGGTCCGTCTGTTTCACCCCTTACGTACTCTTTTTCAGTCACATTATATATTATATCACATATTACTCAAGTATTTAATACTAGTGAAGATAGAAAATATAATATTCTTTACTTAATGGGAATTCTCCCATTTACAAATGGTTTTTGCATGTGTTTTGATTAAGCAATTCTCATCTTCTACTTTACTAAAGTTCTACATTTGTTAAAAATCAAAAGTGAGTTTGGAATTTTATTCCAATATTTACAATCGATATGTTCGTTTGGTTGATGTTCTTTCGCTCATTGTTGTGGTGAATTAAAATTGATAGACTTCCCACTGTTATGCCACTCTTTGTTTTTAGAAGACAAATCCTAGTGTGTCTCGAAGACATTTTTCATAATTATACTGCTGAATCCAATTTCCCCATTTAAATTTAGACTTTTTGTATCTACTTCATGGTATATATGGTATGTAATTTTCTTACTCAGTTCTTATTCACAAATGTTATCAAGGTTATATTAGCCTCATAAAAAGAACGTTTGCTCTACTTTGTGGAACAGTTAGCATAAGGGAGGACTCATGCAATAAAGATTTACTCCCACACAGCCAGAAGCCTTCTGGCCCTGGTATCATTTTGGGGGGAGAGATAAGGTTAAGATAAAATGTTTTGCTCCCTATTCCAAATGTTTTTTTAACGATGGTTAGGTTATCTAGATAATCACATCCTCTTGAATCTATTTAGTTATTTTTTAGCTTTCTAGAAAATTATCCATTTAGTCTGTAGTTATCTATATTGTACTATTCTATTACCTATGCCTTCAGATGTATTGGCATCATGTTATTAAGTTATGGTTTTCATACTCTCCCCTCCAGGTGCAGCTGTGACCTTCCATGCATTCCTAACATTATTCATTTGTTAATGTAGGAGAAAGCCTACTACCTGGTCTGAATGCCAAAACATGACTCTCACCTTTAAGCTTATTCCACCTTCTCCAAAGAAATAGTCTCTTTAAAGTCATCAGGCACCCAAGCAAAGATAAGGAAGTGATAATTTGAAGGTGGGAGCCTGTGTTCAAAAATGGACTCCCATAACTGTGCTGCCATAACAGCAGCAACAACAATAACTATCCTTTCACAGTTTTTGTCTTTTTCTTGATTACCTTTGTTAGTGTGTGTCCATTTTATAGTATTTTCAAAATACTAGATTTTGGTTTTAAATATTTCTGTTTTCTACCCCTGTTCTTTGTATGTTACTCATTCTGTTTACATCTATTTCTTTCCTTCTATCATCTTTGGATTTAATTTTCTGTCCTTTTTCTTATTTCTTCAGAGGAATGTTGATAACATTGGTTTACAGCCTTTCTTTTTTCATAATCTTGCAATATTTAAGTCTTTAAATTTCCCTCTAACCATGCCTTTAATTTTAAGCCACATTTTGGTATGTAGCGGCTTACTGTCATTCAGTTTAAAATGGTTCTTTAACCTTCTATTGTAATTTTGGTGGGGACATTAGATATTTAGAAGTACAGTGCTTAATTTCCAAGTGTGAAGATACCCTAGTTATCTTTTTTGTTATATTTAGTTTAACTTCAGTGGCGTTAAATAACATGGTTCTAGATTATTCCACTTGAGTCTGAAAACATATGAATTCAGTCCTTAAAAATTTACTAATAATTCCTTTGTGGCTCAGCGTATGTACAGTTTTGGCAGATCGTTTTGCATGCACATGAAAAGGTTGTATTCTAAAGTTGTTGAGTAAAAGTCCATATACATTGTCATCAGATCAAATTTGTTAATCTTGTTCAAAATTTTAATATTATGTTAACTTTTTCTGCTTATTATTTTGGGTAGGTTAAAAGCATTTTTCTTCTTATTCTATCAGGTGGTTTTGCTTATCTTTTTAGTTCTGGTAAATTTTGCTGCTTATGTTTTTGAGATAAAAGCTCATACAATTCTTATGTATTCTTAATTTTTGAACTTTTATTATTGTGAAACATCCCCCTTTATTTCTAGTAAGGCTTGTTGTTTTAAAGTACATTGTGTTTCACGAGTGGAGCTACACCATCTTGCTGTATGTGAACTGTATCTTTTTTCATCATTTTTCTGAGTTTCTTTTGTTATGTTTCTATAAATTGCATTTAATTGGCATGCTTTTTTTCTAATGTGTGTATCACATTTTCAAGTTGTAAGTTTCATGCGCGTCCATGTGAAGAGACCACCAAACAGGCTTTGTGTGAGCAATAAAAGCTTTTAATCACCTGGGTGCAGGCGGGCTGAGTCCGAAAAGAGAGTCAGCGAAGGGAGACAGGGGTGGGGCCGTTTTATAGGATTTGAGTAGATAAAGGAAAATTACAGTCAAAGGGGGTTGTTCTCTGGTGGGCAGAGTGGGGGTCACAAGGTGCTCAGTAGGGGAGCTTTTGAGCCAGGATGAGCCAGGAGAAGGAATTTCACAAGAGAATGTCATTAGTTAAGGCAGGAACAGGCCATTTTCTTTTTCTTTCCTGGTGGAATGTCATCAGTTAAGGCAGGAACCGGCGATCTGGATGTGTACATGCAGGTCACAGGGGATATGATGGCTTAGCTTGGGCTCAGAGGCCTGACATTCCTGTCTTCTTCTATTAATAAGAAAAATAAAACAAAATAGTGGTAAAGTGTTGGGACAGCGAAAATTTTTGGGGGTGGTATGGAGAGATAATGGGCTACATTTCTCAGGGCTGCTTCGAGCGGGATTAGGGGCGGCGTGGGAACCTAGAGTGGGAGAGATTAAGCTGAAGGAAGATTTTGTGGTAAGGGGTGATACTGTGGCGTTGTTACAAGGAACATTTGTCATTTAGAATTATTGGTGATGGCCTGGATGCAGTTTTGTATGAAATGAAAAACTAAATGGAATAAGAGAAGGAGGAAAAACAGGTATTAAAGGTCTAAGAATTGGGAGGACCTAGGACATCTAATTAGAGTGCCTAAGGAGATTCAGCATAGTCCTGCCAGCAAAGATTATTCACTTCAAGAGCTAAGAGTGGCAGTTTGGGGATAGCACCAGGAGATATCAGCTGTGATGGCTTGGAGAAACAGTGTAAACCAGCAGTGTAAACAAGAGCAGGGCATGTATGAGTAGTTGACAACAGTGAATAGGAGTATGACTAGACAGAAGATAGTAGGGATGACAAGTTTTTTTGGGGCACAGTCTAAGCTGGTCTGGTGTCTGGAATGAGACTGGGGCCTAATAAAAAAGAGCATTTATACAGGAGCTCAAATGGGCTGTACCCTGTAGCATTCTGAGGACAGGTCTGACTTCTGAGAAGGGAAAGTGGTAAAAGTATTGTCCAGTCCTTTTTAAGTTGGTGGCTGAGCTTGGTGAGGTGTGTTTTTAAAAGACCTTTAGTCCGTTCTACTTTTCCTGAAGACGGAGGACTGTAAGGGATATAAAGGTTTCACTGAATACTAAGAGCCTGAAAAACTGCTTGGCTGATTTGACTAATAAAGGCTGGTCTGTTATCAGACTGTATACAGGTGGGAAGGCTAAACTGAGGAATTATGTCTGACAGAAGGGAAGAAATGACTGCGGTGGCCTTCTCGGACCCTGTAGGAAAGGCCTGTATCTATCCAGTGAAAGTGTCTACCTAGACTAAGAGGTATTTTAGTTATCTTACTCGGGGCATGTTGAGTAAAGCTAATTTGCCAGTCCTGGGCGGGGGCAAATCCTCGAGCTTGATGTGTAGGGAAGGGAGGGGGCCTGAATAATCCCTGAGGAGTAGTAGAATAGCAGATGGAACACAGAGAAGTTATTTCCTTGAGGATAGATTTCCACGATGGAAAGAAAATGAGAGGTTCTAAGAGGCGGGCTAGTGGCTTGTACTATAGCATAGCCTGCCTTTGCTGGTGTGTGGCGATTAGGCCTGGTGGAACTGCCATCAATAAATCAAGTGTGATCAGGGTGAGGAACAGGAAAGAAGGAAATATGGGGAAATGGGGTGAATGTCACGTAGATCAGAGAGACAGTCATGAGGGTCAGGTGTGGTATCAGGAATAATGTGGGAGGCCGGATTGAAGTCCTGGCCAGGAACAATGGTAATTGTGGGACTTAACAAAAAGTGAGTACAGCTGAAGGAGCCGGGGAGCAGAAAGTATATGCGTCAGGTGTGAGGAAGAAAATGGATTTTGGAAGTTATGAGAAATGTAGAGAGTGAGTTGAGCATAGTTTGTGATTTTTAGGGCCTCTAAAAGTATTAAAGCAGTGGCAGCCACTGCACGCAGACATGAGGGCTAGGTTAAAACAGTAAGGTCAAGTTGTTTGGACAGAAAGGCTACAGGGTGTGGTCCTGGCTCTTGTGTAAGAATTCTGACTGCACTAACCATGCCTAGGAAGGAAAGGAGTTGTTGTTTTGTAAGGGATTGAGGTTTGGGAGATTAATCGGACACGATCAGCAGGGAGAGCACCTGTGTTTTTATGAGAATTATGCCGAGATAGGTAACAGATGAGGATGAAATTTGGTCTTGACTCTAGTAATGGGGGCTATCTGCGAAGCCTTGCGGCAGTACAGCCCAGGTAATTTGCTGAGCCTAATGGGTGTCAGGGTCAGTCTAAGTGAAAGCGAAGAGAGGCTGGGAAGAAGGGTGCAATAAAGAAGCATGTTTGAGATCCAGAACAGAATAATGGGTTGTAGAGGGAGGTATTGAAGACAGGAGAGTATATGGGTTTGGCACCATGGGGTGGATAGGCAAAACAATTTGGTTGATAAGGCGCAGATTCTGAACTAACCTGTGAGCCTTGTCTAGTTTTAGGACAGGTAAAATGGGGGAATGGTAAGAAGAGTTTATAGGCTTTAAAAGGCCATGCTGTAACAGGCGAGTGATAACAGGATTTAATCCTTTCAAAGCATGCTGTGGGATGGGATCTTGGCATTGAGCAGGGTAAGAGTGATTAGGTTTTAATGGGATGGTAAGGGGTGCATGATCAGTCGCTAAGGAGGGAGTAGAGGTGTCTTGTGGGTTAAGGTGGGGGGATATGAGAGGAGGACGCAAAGGAGGCTTTGGATTGGGAAGAAGGGCGGCAATGAGATGCAGCTGTATTCCAGGAATAGTCAGGGAAGCAGATAATTTAGTTAAAGTGTCTCGGCCTGATAAGGGAACTGGGCAGGTGGGGATAACTAAAAAGGAGTGCTTAAAAGAGTATTGTCTAAGTTGGCACCAGAGTTGGGGAGTTTTAAGAGGTTTAGAAGCCTGGCTGTCAATACGCCAACAGTTATGGAAGCAAGGGAAACAGCCCCTTGAAAACAAGGTAATGTGGAGAGAGTGCCCTCTGTATTAAGAAGGGGATGGATTTACCTTCCACTGTGAGAGTTACCTAGAGCATCTGTGATGGTCCTGTAGGCTTCTGAGGTGATCAGGCAGTGTCAGTCTTCAGCTGCTAAGCCGAGAAGATCTGGGAAGGAGTCAGTCAGAGAGCCTTGGGCCGGAGTTCCAGGGGCTCTGGAAGTGGCTGTCAGGTGAGTTGAACAGTCCAATTTTCAGTGGGGTCCCACACAGATGGGACACAGCTTAGGAGGAATCCTGGGCTGTGGGCATTCCTTGGCCCAGTGGCCAGATTTCTGGCACTTGTAGCAAGCTCCTGGGGGAGGAGGTTCTGGAGGAAACCCTGGCAGCTGCAGTTCAGGCGTTTGGAGTTCTCATGTGCTGGAGATGTTCCTGGGGTTTGTCTCACAGTGGAGGCAAAGAATTGCAACTCAGAAATATGTTGCTACTTGGCTGCCTGTACTCTATTAATTGTACACCTTGAAGGTGAGGTTAATTAAGTCCTGTTGTGGGGTTTGAGGGCTGGAATTTAATTTTTGGAGTTTTATTTGATGTCAGGAGCAGATTGGGTAATAAAATGTATATTGAGACTAAGACGGCCTTTTGACCTTTTAGGGTCTAGTGCTGTAAAGTGTCTCAGGGTTGCTGCCGAATGAGCCATGAACTGGGCTGGGTTTTTCATATTTGGTGAAAAAGAGCCTAAACACTATCTGATTTGGGAGAAAGAAAAAGGAGCATTAACTTTGACTATGCCTTTAGCTTCAGCCACCTTTTTAAGAGGAAATTGCTGGGCAGGTGGGGGAGGGCTACACATGGAATGAAACTGTAAACCAGACCGGGGGTGAGGAGGGGAGGTGATAAAAAGATTATAGGGTGGAGGAGCAGAGGCTGAGGAAGAATTGGGACCTAGCTCGGCCTGGTGAGGAGCAGCCTGGAGAGGAGGGGAGAGGTCAGATGGGTCTGTAGGAAAGGAAGATTAGAAAGACTCAGCAATGCTTGGGGTTGGGACTGAGGGGACAGGCAGGAGGGAAAGAAAGAAGATTTGGGACGAGTTGCACTGGGCAGAGACTAGGGAGGGACCAATGTGTAAAAGAATGCCTGGACGTCAGGCACCTCAGACCATTTGCCTATTTTTCGACAAAAATTATTTAGGTCTTGTAGGATGGAGAAATCGAAAGTGCTGTTTTCTGGCCATTTAGAACCATTGTCGAGTTTGCATTGGGGTCAAGTGGCATTGTAGAAGGAAATAAGACATTTAGGTTTTAGGTCAGGTGAGAGTTGAAGAGGTTTTATGTTCTGAAGAACACAGGCTAAGGGAGAAGAAGGAGGAATGGAGGGTGGAATGTTGCCCATAGTGAAGGAGGCAAGTTTAAAGATAAGGGAGAGTAGAGACATGGAGGGAAGCGGTTTGGGGGTTCTTACCCTCCAGAAAAGTGGGAAAGGGGTTGAGGCGCAGAGATACGAGGTCAGGGCATGGAAATAAGGGATCAGGGAGCAGAGGTATAAGAGGTCGGAGTGCGGAAATAAGGTATCGGGGAGCAGAGATACGAGTTTGAGGTATTTGCCCCTCCCCCAGAAAAGTGGGACTTGCCGCTAAGGGTGAAGGAGAAGGGGTTGGGGGGTCTCTTGCCCCCCAGAAAGGCAGAGAAGGGGTAGAGACACAGAGAGAAGGGGTTGGGGTACTTGCCCCTCTCCTAGAAAAGCAGGACTTGCCACTAAGGGTGAAAGACCAAGGCAGGCATCCATGCGTGGTCTGACACCTCTGAAACCTAGGTGAATAATCAGAGAGGCATCCCTGCAATGATAAACACCAAGGGAAGGCTGCCTTCCGTAGTCCGTGACTGGCGCTGGAGTTTTGGGTCCACGGATAAAATGTGTCTCCTTTGTCTCTACCAGAAAATGAAAGGAATTGAAATTAAGAGAAGAGAGAGATTGAAGTGTGGCGCCAAGATTGAAAGAAGAAAGAGGTTGAGGGATAGGGAGGTTGGAGAAGAGAGTAAAAAGAGGCCGCTTACTGGATTTGAAATTGGTGAGATGTTTCTTGGGCTGGTCAGTCTGAGGACTTGAGGTCATAGGTGGACCTTTCTCATGGAGCAAAGAGCAGGAGGACAGGGGATTGATCTCCCAAGGGAGGTCCCCCAATCCGGGCCATGGCACCAAATTTCATGCACATCCATGTGAAGAGACCACCAAACAGGCTTTGTGTGAGCAATAAAGCTTTTAATCACCTGGGTGCAGGTGGGCTGAGTCCGAAAACAGAGTCAGCAAAGGGAGATAAGTGTGGGGCCGTTTTATAGGATTTGAATAGATAAGGAAAATTACAGTCTTTGGGGGGTTGTTCTCTGGTGGGCAGAGTGGGGGTCACAAAGTGCTCAGTAGGGGAGCTTTTGAGCCAGGATGAGCCAGGAGAGGGAATTTCACAAGACAATGTCATCAGTTAAGGCAGGAACAGGCCATTTTCACGTCTTTTGTGGTGGAATGTCATCAGTTAAGGCAGGAACCAGCCATCTGGATGTGCACGTGCAGGTCACAGGGGATATGATGGCTTAGCTTGGGCTCAGAGGCCTGATAGTAACATGTAGTACAACTTCATTCTTTTTCACTGTCAAATATTTCATTTTATTTATCCATTCATCAGTTGATTACTATTATTACTATTTGCATAACATATATTTTCCATGATTTTGCTTTCATCGTATTTGTATATTTGAATTAAAATATGGCTACTCTAGACAGCATTAATTGGATCTTACTTTTTTTATCCAGTCTGACATAATCCCTGCCTTTTGATTTGCTTATTTTATCCATTCACATTTAATGTTATTATTAATATTGTTGAATTTATGTCTGCCATTTTACATTTTGTTTTCTATATATCAAGTCTTTTTTTTCCTCTAGTTTACCCTTACTACCGTCTTTTGAATTAAGTGACTATTTTAAGGAAATAATGTAATTCTTTTGATAATCTTTTCGCTATATTTTTTGAGTTAATTTCTTCCTGGTTGTTCTAGGGATGATAATATGCATATTAACTTGTCAAAATTAACTTCAGATTTATACTAACTTAATTGCAGGAAAATATATAAATGCTATTTATATGCCTATTTCTTTTCTTTTTCTGTGTTATTACTATTATGTCTATTATATCTATAGGTGTTACAATTGTGAAAGAACACTATTACAGCTCCTGCTGCATAATTTTATGTCTTTTAAAGAAGGTTAGGGAAGAAAAAGAGAGAAAAGCTGTACTTAAAGAGTTGTTAAATAAATGAGCCAAAGATAGCTCTTGTATGTTGGCCCTGTGGTGTTTACTTCATCATGGCAGCCTGAGACATTTAGCGGAAAATTTCTTTTACACAGGTTTTAATTATAGACCAAGGAAGCAAAAATGTGGGCATTTAGAGCCTTCCTTTTCTGAATAACCCACAAAACTATGCCCAACACCTACTTGTGATAGATAAGGTAAGCCCTGGGCAATAGAAACCCCAAGCCACGGCTGCCTTGGATTTCTCTGACCCGGAGACCCTCCCTTTCATCATCCTGCTGAGCAATAGCCTCTAGATAAGTGAGCACTCTCCCCAGTTCCCCACTCCTGCAGGAATCCCTGTGTACCCCTCCCCTCCTGGGCTGTGGCTCCCTGGCGTTGTCTTTAGAAGGTCTCAGGCTCTGAGGGATTTTCCTCTCCCAGGCAATCCTCTCAAAGCAGCACTGAAATAAAGCTTGTTGTGCTTTACTGCCACCTCGTGTTCATATATTTTTCCTTGCTAGGCCCCAAATCCCTCAAACTCACTGCAAGGGTTTTCATGTTAGACTTCGTATTTACCTTTGTGGCTTTCTCCATTGTTTTCTTTCAATTTCAAGTTACCATTTGGTATCATTTCCTCACCCCAATATAGCTTTGGTCCCAAATACATCCTTGATCAAATATATTTCTATAGGTTATAAGCCTAATAATACAATTACATAAATGTTAATAGTATTGCTTTTTTATGTTAGTTAAGAGAAGAAAGGAGAAAAAATATGCAATCATGCCACCTTTTATAAGTACATGATGGCCTTTGCTGATGATCTGTGTTTTTATGTTGGGGGGAGGGGTTTTAATTGCTAAGGTTACTTATTTCAGTCTGAAGCTCAAATGCCATAGAATCTCACTGTCCTTGGTGAGAATTAGTAGATTTTCTTGAATAAGTGTTCCTTCATTTGTTATATGCCCTTAGGACAATTCCCAAGGGCATTCCAAAGACAGACAGACACACACACACACACACATATTATATATAAAACCATACATATCAAAATTTTAACCAGTGGTGGTTGGTTGGTTCTACAGATCTCTTTACACACTGCCATTCCAGAAGTCATTCTCTCATCTTTGTCTAATTTTAAAGTTAGTCTTGTTGTTTTATTTTTTTACCTGATAAACCCTTTGCACCTAAGTGTTGTTTTCATTGCATTTATCCTGTGTGAGGTTCATGTATTCCTTTTCTGCTTTTTCCTCCCAGGGCTTTGCATCTACTGTCTCTTCATCTTCAGCCTAGATAATTTATTTCTAATTTGTCTTCAAGTTCACTAATTCTCTCCTCAACTAAATCTACTCTTGCTTTAACATTAACTATTGAGCTCTTTTTAGTCATTCTATTTTTTAATTTTAGAATTTTCATTTTTTTGTATTTCCAAGTTATCTCTAATTCTCTTTTGTTTTTAAAAATTCATTTGTTAACATTGTGATTTTAACATCTGCATGTGGCTACATTAACTGGATTTCTTTTTCTTTCCTATTTTCTCTCTTTGTCCCTTGGTTTTCATTAATTTTGTTTTTTGGATATCTGATTTTCTGTGATTGAGTGTCATATAATTTTTTTTAATTAGTTGTATAGATAATTTTAAGCTTTAGATTATCTTATATTTCTCCAAAGCATTTTGCAACTGGCAGGCAACCAGGCGAGTATCATTATCAGTCTCAGAGCACTTAACCCCAACTAAATTCTTGTATGAAAAAAATGTGAGCTTCAGTCCACACAAGAGCTGGCCTTTTCCCATTTAATCCTTGATCCCACACAGAGAACCTCAAGTCCCTAAGCCAAAGCTAGTGTGTTTTCTGGGACTTCCACTTCTTGGTAGTCTTACCCCTCTTGTGTTTTGTCTTTTCATGGGTCTTGGGCCTGAAATTTCTCTGTACTTGGTAGCTCTTTAGTGCCTTCAGACAGATTTTTGTTTTGTTTTGTTCAATTTTCCCTTTTTCTTTTCCAGTGGGAGGATTAGTCCAAAACCATTTCTGGTGTGCCATTACTAAAAATTAAACTTCATAAATTTTTTGGTGATCACCACTTAAATATATCTTAAGTAAAAGCCACAGGGATAATACTAAAGTATAACTCATTAAATATTTTTAGTAAGGTAGTATTTAATGAATTCTAGGTATAGTATTTTCAGATTAAATAAATATAAGACTAGAGCCTAAAATTTTAAGTATATTGATATCTCACATTTCTCCTAGATTACCACTCCCTAATAGCTTCCTTATACTTTTGTTAAAAGTACTTTTAAAAATCTGCAAAATGCCAATTCAAAATTCACCACTCTAGTATACTTGGAATACAGATAAATTCTTTGTAGATACCTCAAGATTATAGCATGAAGAAATTATTTTGTCTGGAAACTTCATGATTACTTGTTCCTAATCAGAGCCATTAACTTTATAAATTACATGAACAGTTCTCATCATTCTGATAAGTGTACATTACAAATGCAGATATCTGCCCTGCAGAAATGAACTCTGTTATATGAGTGCAGATAACAAAGAATCATAACCTGGCAGGACAGCATATCAGCAATGACTTATCCAAAGGACAAAATACAGGAATTAAATGAGCACCAAGCCAAACACATCAGGAGCAATAATGCGTGTGAATGCCTGGTGACACTGAAGAAGTGACACGTTTATTGATGAGCTGAATGACGACCTATGTGGAAGGTACCAAGAGGGAAAGTAATAAGATCTGAGAGTGCAGATGTGTGCAGAGTAGATCATCCAGTACTTGCAGGCCATACTGAAATCCTTGGCTGATACTGCACAACAGCCATGAGTGAAATATTTGTGTGATTTAAGCAGAGAGATAACATCCCATTTTCATAGGAAAATGATTCTTCTGGTTTTTGTGTGGAGATTTAAATTGGAAGAGAAGCAATAATCGTAAGTTATTAACTGCTCTGAAAGACAAAGTGAGAGTAGTATATCCTGTGATTACAAGACATAAAATCCATGCAGATGGGAAGAAAACATTTTGGATATTGTAGTCACAAATAGATTTAGAACCTTTGAAGGTCTTGGTTAAAATACCTCCGTTTTAGGAAACAAGGCTGTTTTAAGGAATTATGGTGGTATGTATTGGAGATTGTCAATATTTACGTGTCAAGATCAAAGGCCACAGAAATAAAATATTGTTAAACCTAAATCAATGTTACAGTTGCAGGAATTTTAACTTTGGTTTTCTTCTTCATTTTCATTTTGAGTGTTGTGCTGGATGGGGACGGGGTCCCCAAACATCTGCTCGGCAAGAGTCCTTCAAGGAGCAATTTTCTGTCAGCTACAGCTTGATAGGCTGCCTATCTTCCTTTTTAGAAAACTGCCCTTTTGCATCATATTATTAACTGCCCTCCACTACCACTGGTAGGGATCAGGACAGATTGAACAGGTAAAGAATTCCTAGTAGTTGTGAGCACTCAAGAACAGCACGTGTTGTAAGTTTCATGACATTGCAGAGATGTGAAAAACCCTCTCTAGAAACAGACAAAGTATAATTCCTAATGACATTTTGAGCCAGATAATTCTTGGTCATGGGGGCTTTCCTGTGCATTGCCCGACGGTTAGCAGCATCTCGAATCCCAGCCTCTAGGTTCAGTGGCAGCCTTCTAGCTGTGGCAACCAAAACTGTCTTCAGACACAGCCAAACGCCCTCTCTTAGATCAAAACTGTCCCTCACATTTAGATTTCAGAGTTAGGGTTTTACTGTTTTGTTTTGATTCTTACGATTGTTATTGAAAATTTTTATAATTGAGACTGTTAGTTTTGTGTTTAATTATTTTAAATATACTATTAACTTCCTCCAATCAACAATTTCAGTTTTGGAACTTGAATAGAGAAATATTTGTTTCCATCATAGCAAAAATGAAATGTTCTGAAATAAGAAATTGAAGAAATTGGTTAAACAAATGTGCTATGTACTTAGGAAAAAATTCAAAATATTTATTACAAATATATAAGAAAAAGACCAATTTACATAGAAAAATACTCCTGATTTGTTGCAAAGTGAGTGAAAAAAGCTTCAAAGCAACATGTAGAGTGATATCAAACTATATATGTATCTATATTTGTATACACTGCAAAGATACATAGCACACTATTGAGATGGCATTTTATATAATTTTTGTCATTTTTATTTCCTTTGCGCATCTCTGTGTTCTTTATCTTTATGCTTTAGAAGTGTATTACATTGGCAATGACAAAAAAAGTAAACCATAAATGCTGTTCCATAAAATGATCACATTTGCAGAACTTTGTGTATTTTGTATTTAATATCTACTTACTTCTGAAATAGTATGACTGAAATCAGCATTATATTCCTACAAATCACAACAAACCTGCACAGACCTCAAAGGATTTTCATTTTGAGAAAGACATGCATCAACCTAATCACCCAATAACTCAGAACTACTAATTTAAAGTAACTAATTCTTAGCTTTTATATTATGAGACTATCAAATTTCCATGTGATTAAGAGAAAAAAAAAACACAGCCATTAAATTGACTAGGAAAAAAAAAATCCTGCTATTGTTCCCTCCTGACTATAAAGGCAATAGATAATTACGAAGAAAATCACATTAAAATACAGAGAGAAAATGGACAAGTTTTAACACTACTATTTCCTGAAAATGGAACGTTGCAATATATATTATTTTTCTGCTTTGATAGTGTTGCCTGAACATTCTGTTTACAAAGGAATTTCAATAAGAATGACATAATGGGCTATTTGCTACTAAGAAAATAGAGACACAATGATATCTCCAAAACAATATAACTAGAGAGTATTTGAACTATTTCCAGGCAGTTTTCATTTTACACCATCCAAGTTGCATCAAAAGATGAACTATTAATAGCTCTGTGCTATTACAATATATGACTAATATGCTAACTCTAGTGACCATAAAACTTATCGTTAATATTTAAAACTTTCTTAGAATTCTGAAGTTCATTTTATTTATTTATTTTATTATACTTTAAGTTTTAGGGTACATGTGCACAATGTGAAGGTTTGTTACATATGTATCCATGTGCCGTGTTGGTCTGCTGCACCCATTAACTCGTCATTTAGCATTAAGTATATCTCCTAATGCTATCCCTCCCCCCTCGCCCCACCCCACAACAGTCCCTGGTGTGCGATGTTCTCCTTCATGTGTCCGTGTGTTCTCATTGTTCAATTCCCACCTATGAGTGAGAACATGCAGTGTTTGGTATTTTGTCCTTGCAATAGTTTGCTGAGAATGATGGTTTCCAGTTTCATCCATGTCCCTACAAAGGACATGAACTCATCATTTTTTACGGCTGCATAGTATTCCATAGTGTATATGTGCCACATTTTCTTAATCCAGTCTATCGTTGTTGGACATTTGGGTTGGTTCCAAGTCTTTGCTATTGTGAATAGTGCCGCAGTAAACATATGTGTGCATGTGTCTTTATAGCAGCATGATTTATAGTCCTTTGGGTATATACCCAGTAATGGGATGGCTGGGTCAAATGGTATTTCTAGTTCTAGATCCCTGAGGAATTGCCACACTGACTTCCACAATGGTTGAACTAGTGTACAGTCCCACCAACAGTGTAAAAGTGTTCCTATTTCTCCACATCCTCTCCAGCACCTGTTGTTTCCTGACTTTTTAATGATGGCCATTCTAACTGGTGTGAGATGGTATCTAATTGTGGTTTTGATTTGCATTTCTCTGATGGCCAGTGATGATGAGTATTTTTTCATGTGTTTTTTGGCTGCATAAATGTCTTCTTTTGAGAAGTGTCTGTTCATGTCCTTTGCCCACTTGTTGATGGGGTTGTTTTTTTTCTTGTAAATTTGTTTGAGTTCATTGTAGATTCTGGATATTAGCCCTTTGTCAGATGAGTAGGTTGCAAAAATTTTCTCCCATTTTGTAGGTGGCCTGTTGACTCTGATGGTAGTTTCTTTTGCTGTGCAGAAGCTCTTTAGTTTAATTAGATCCCATTTGTCAATTTTGGCTTTTGTTGCCATTGCTTTTGGTGTTTTAGACATGAAGTCCTTGCCCATGCCTGTGTCCTGAATGGTATTGCCTAGGTTTTCTTCTAGGGTTTTTATGGTTTTAGGTCTAACACATAAAATCTTTAATCCATCTTGAATTAATTTTTGTATAAGGTGTAAGGAAGGGATCCAATTTCAGCTTTCTACATATGGCTAGCCAGTTTTCCCAGCACCATTTATTAAAAAGGGAATCCTTTCCCCATTGCTTGTTTTTGTCAGGTTTGTCAAAGATCAGATGGTTGTAGATATGCGGCATTATTTCTGACGGCTCTATTCTGTTCCATTGATCTATATCTCTGTTTTGGTACCAGTACCATGCTGTTTTGGTTACTGTAGCCTTGTAGTATAGTTTGAAGTCAGGTAGCATGATGCCTCCAGCTTTGTTCTTTTGGCTTAGGATTGACTTGGCATTGCGGGCTCTTTTTTGGTTCCATATGAACTTTAAAGTAGTTTTTTCCAATTCTGTGAAGAAAGTCATTGGTAGCTTGATGGGGATGGCATTGAATCTATAAATTACCTTGGGCAGTATGGCCATTTTCA
>NW_026652292.1:6310251-6525934 GCF_009828535.3 Hylobates moloch | reverse complement strand
GATATATATGATATTTATATATATCATATATCATATATATGATTTATATATCATATAAATCATATATATGATATAATATTATTTATATATGATATATATTATATATGATATATAATATTTTTATATATGATATATATAATATAATATTTATATATATGATATATATATAATATGTTTTTTTCCTTCATTACAAAAAGGGGTGGGGGTCCTATTTACTCATTTCTAGCACTCTAGGATTTTTCACATTCCCTGTGATTTCTCAGAGATTGTTGAGTTTCTGACCTCATATCTGCAAAACTTGCACTCAGAGAAGTGAGGTACCTTCTTCCCGTTTTCTCTCTCACTACTCACTAGGACGTCTTCGCCTCTTGTGTTTCTGTCTGTTGTGCTCTTTGAGGGAAAAGTAGAACTTGTTGTTAAATAGTTCTACCTCCTTTCTTGCCATCTGTTGAAATTACATAATCTTGCACTAAGTATGCTGTCATCTCCATTTCCTCTTATTCTACCGCAAATACAGAGAGAAACTAGGCTTATTATCTTAATATGTTTCACCAAGCCTTTTATCATGTTGAGAATTAACCGTCATGGAAGATGAGCTATAATCTTTTATCCTTGTTCTTGGATCTTTGTAGCTTCTTTAATCTTTTCTATTTATTCCATGAAAACTGAAGCTGAACAGAGATCTCCTAGTAATGTTTACTCCACAGAATCAGAGAAACAGAAATTAACCAGCAACAACTCTGTGCTCAATAACATGGCAGATTCAACAATGAATACTTTTCAAAATCAAACCGCTGACATGTGTAGAGGCAGAATATCATCAGCTCCGGTGTCCCGTCTAACTTTTATTGTTATCGGTGTTGTTGTTTAAAATATTATGTCTATTAGGTCATATGCTCTGTGGTTTAGCTCTAGCCTATGCTAGAAGTTCTTCCTCAGTCCCTTAAAAATAAATCCTTCCTGTTTTGCAAGATAAATTCTGGACAGTCAAGGGCAGATCTGTTGATGCAAATCCAGAATGAGAGAAAATTCTAAATGGCAAAACCATTTTAGGAAACTTTCTTTTAAAAGATGTCATCGGGAAATATTATAAGAAGGAAATCCTTTTTTGTATTAACCACAAAAATTCTGTTCTGCCTATAATAACTTTGTAAGATTGTTTGTAAAAGTCCATTTGGGATATTCGGATTTCAGAGATTTAATGTATTTCTTGTGGAATGACTGTCTTTTATCTCTTAAGCCTCTTATTCAAATTGGTCACCGTGGGTAACAATATTAAACTGGTGTCTTTAACTCTCAAAAGAGGATAAAGGGTCTTTTTTTTTTTTTTTTTTTTATTAGAAAGGAGAGTCTTGGACCACCATGTTCTCTTCTGCCTTATTCTTCAAACTAACTATATCAGGGACTCTCGTAGGTTTCTTAGCTTAAAATAATGTACACAGAAATTTCATTTTGTCCACTTGGCATCTGCACTCAGTTGGCTGGAGCCAATTGGCAGATAGAAAAAACTGTGGATGTGTGGCATGGCCAGCAGCACTCAGACCACAGGAGCTGCTCCTTGGTCTCCATCAGCACGTTGCTGTCTCTGTGCAAGTCTCTAAGCCGTGGATGAAACTGCAGTGATGAAATACCTGCAGGGTCTGTACCATTGTAGAAATGGAGCTAAGAAAATATAAACATCCATATAAGTATTTTTTTTGGTGATATATTCATCACTCTAACAGTAATCTTGCTGAACTTTTATTCTTGTTTTCTTTGGTGCAAATAATTTTTCATGAATTTGAAAATTTGATGAGACACAAGTACCTTTTTTCTTCTTTAAACTGAAGAATACATTTCCCAGTGATGGAAAGAGGTGGTTTTTCAATCACTAATAAGCTAAATAGAACGCTGACGTCTGTAGGACCAAAACCATCACAATCTCAATGTCAAATTATCTCTTCCAACAACTATCTAATCTCTCAGCTCACTGCTTTCAGTACCCCAGCAACAGAAATGCTTCTACCTGCTAGGAGTCTCATTCCATTCCATTTCATTGTCTATCACCATTGTTGTGGATTTTTTCCCCTTATCACTTTAAAACTCAGCTTAATCCCACAGTCAGTCATTCGCTCTTAACTTCAATTCCATTTTCTTGCTTTTTTTTATGTGCTAAACTAAAATGCAACATAGGTAAAATTCAATTTTCCCTCTATTTGCGTGTACTTACTCAGCAGTATGTGGCTGGAAAAAAACACACAACAGGCAGGTTCTTCTCATTTCAGTTCATGATCACTAATCTCAAGACAGCAGATCACCCTCCAGCCTGGTTATCTTCTGACATTTTTCAACTTGCGTCTTCTACATTCCTATATTTCCTAACTTTCTCTAGTTATCTTTCCCACGATCTTAGAAGATGGTTTTACTCCTCCTAACCCCAATCTTCTCCAAACTCTAGCAGTTTCTCCCCACATCCATGAGAGTCTTCCCTCTCATATGATCACCTGCTTTCCTGTTTCACCAAGAAAATAACCCCTACACATTCCCCTTCACCACACGGGCCACCTTCTTGCATCTGTGCCCATATACCACCTTCTCCTTGCTGCTGAGGGTGAACTGTCCCTGCTCCTGGCTTAGCCCAGCTCCCAACCTGTGCACTGGCCTCCACCACCACTCACTCACAAAATACAGTTCTCCAGCCTTCTTCTCCTCTGCCTTTTACTCATTGATTTACCTCTCTCCTCAATCATTCCCACCAGCACACAAATAGGCTATTTTTCTCTCGTATTAACTAGGCATTGAGCAGACATGGACATAAATATGGGAATAATAGACACTATGAACTACTGGAAGGTGAGGGGGGCTGGGTTAAAAAACTCACCTCTTGGGTACTATGCTCACTACAAGGGTGATGGGATCCGTACTGCAAACCTCTGGATCACGCAATATTCCCATGTAACAAATCTGCACGTGTACTGCCATCTCTAAAGGTTGATTTTTTTAAAATTCTCTTTTGTCTTTTCTCTCCAGTTAGTATCCTATTTATTTCCTTCTCCTTAGGCCAAAACTCCTTAGAGAACCATCCATGCTGGTTATTTCCAGTTGTCTGATGCATCCCCTCTATCCTTTCTCAGACTCACTACAGTCAGGCTTCCCTGCTCCACCGCACTTCCCACCAGACTGGGTCTTGTCTGTTGACCAACAAACTCCATGTTTCTACATCCAATGGCTGGTTCTCCATCTTAGGCCACATTTGACACATTTAGCCACATGTTTTCTTCTTGAAACACTTTTCACTCATTTTCTAGGATGCCATTCCTTTCTCCTCTTACTTCTCTGAACCCTGCTTCTCAGTCTCTTTTTAATGCTCCTGCCTCAATCACCAAATCTCCAAATGGTTGAGTATCTGGGGCTCAGGTCTTGGTCTTCTTCTATTTTTCTCCATATGCTCACTGTCTAGGTCATCTTTTCTATTTGTATGACTTCAGATCTGTCCACATGCTGATTATTCACAATAAAGCTTCCAGCCTAGAACCCTCCTTTACTCAAAACCCGTATGCCCAACTGTCTGCTTGGCCCCTCCGTTTGACATGTGATAGACATCTAACACGAACTCCTCATGTACTCCTGCTGACAAACTCCTCCCACATTCTCCCCCATCACAGTTAATGGAAACCCAAAACTTGAACCACATTTGTCATTTCTCCCTTCGAGTATTAGGTCTGCTCAAATCTCCATTCACTCTACCTTCAAAATGTACCCGAAACCGACAGCTCCTCACCACTGCTCTTGGCATTGGCCATTACAATTGCTTACTAACTGTTGTCCCTGCTCCTAGGCCTGTCTGCCTATCAGCAGCCCAGGATCCACAGTGACCTTTTTTTTAATGGAAGTCGGTGTTGGTCACTGGTCTGCCCACAGTTCTCCCGTGTCTCCCAGTGTCACTGGGCATGAAAGTCAGAGACCCCCACTGTGGCTCCTCCCTAGGCTCATTGTCTTCCTCAAGTTGTCATCTGCTCTGCTTCTTCTGTTCACCCTCTCCACCCACGACAGCATCCTCACTCTCCCTCCTTGGTGCCAGCTGCTTTCCCTTCTGCCTAGATATCTAGATGGCCGCTCCCTCCACGTTCCTCAGATCTTTACTCAAAAGCTACCTTATCATGAGGGCTTCCTGGATCATCTTATTTCAAATTCCAATTCCTCCCTGAATGCTTCTACCCCCTCCATGCTTTCATTTTACCCTTAGCACTTAGAACTATCTAGTATAGTACATATCTAACTTATCTACATCATTTCTTGTCTATCTTCTGCAACAGAATCTCTGTTTGCTTCCTGTCCAGGGCACGGATAGTGCCTCACAAGGAGTAGGGGCTCCAGGAGAATGGGTTGAATGAATACATGAGAAGCACACAATCAAGATGCAAGCATACGCTGTTCTAAGTGCCATAACCCAGGAAGGAAGTGGTATGAGAAGTAAAGAGAGAGACTTATTTATTTGAGAAATCAGGAGGGGTTTCCTGGAGCCCAGCCTGTTTACATGGTGGCCTCAAGTGAAACAGATGTTGATGGACAGAAAGAGCATCCTGCCTGGCATGGCGGCTCATGTCTGTAATTCCAGCACACTGAGAGGCCTGGGAAGGAGGACTGCTTGAGGCCAGGAGTTCGACACCAGCCTGTGCAGACCTCATTTCTACTAAAAATTAATTTTATTATCAGAATTTTAATTTTACATCTTCTCTACCATCTTGAGCTATAGTCAATGTTAGGTTGACTCTAGGGAAGGATTCCAATTCCTTCCCTCAGTTGTTTGAAATAAACACTTTTTAATTTCTTTCCTGTTTTTCTCTTTGCCTTTCTTTAGTTGGAGAACAAGGCAGTATCTGACACTTCTCTAAATAACACAGGGCTTTTACTGCTTCACATCTGTGGCTCTCTCTGCCTTGGCTGGTGGCCCCCTACTCAGCTCTATCTAGCTGAGACATCAGCTTCTTTATGGAGTGTCTCTCCATTATAAAACAGCTTGTGGCCTTCCTCTTTCTCCTACCTTTCTGATCTCCATTAAGGAACTGGTAAAATGTTATCAAACTGTTTGTTCACATGACCTTCTCCCCTTTCCATGGGGGTCAGGGATCATGTCTTGTTTCTTTGTGTTCTCAACATTTTTCCCAATGCCAAAGAAATCAATAAACATTATCTGAAGGATCAGATACTTGAGCTAACCCTTCCATTGACAGAATTCAATGATGTAGGTCACACTTTCTGTAACACCAAAGAATTTTTCTGTATCACCAACCACTTTGCCATGCATGACTGATTCATAGTAGTTGGTGACCGTAAGGTGTAGACGAGTCTTGTTTAAGGTCTTTGAGCAACCAATGATTTGCACAATAAAAAGGGCCTCACACTTTCCCCCTTTCAACCAGCCATTGAATTTTTTTCTTTTAATTTTAATTTTTATTATTTATTTACTTTAATTTTACTTTAAGTTCTGGGATACATGTGCAGAATGTGCAGGTTGGTTACACAGGTATACATGTGCCATGGTGGTTTGCTGCAGCCATCAACCCATCATCTTTACAAATAAAAATGTCAAATGTCACAGGACTAAAGAATCAGGACAAATGGTGCTAGTCTGAACAGCCACATGACCCTCTTAGCAGACGGTTTCTCTTCATTTCCTTTCATTCTTTCATTTGAACCATTCCTTCTTTCTTATCCAAGAGATACAGCAATAGAGCACCCTATTGTGAGATGTCATTTTAATTTTATTGGTTTGGGGAAACCATTAAAGCCCTTAGAAAGTTATAGCATGGGTCTGTGCTCATTTTTGAAATAAAAACCCAAGTTTTTGTAACATATGGGAGTCATCATTTATTATATCATAAGCTCATTTTTATACAAAATAAGTAGAAATTTGGAAAATGTCAAAAATTTGCATTAAGGGAAATATGAAATATAAATACTTCTTTTAATTTTACATTTAAAATGTAATTGATGGCTGATTCTTCTCATTCCTGTCTTCTTTGGATATTCCGTGGGAGAGTGCCCAGCCGTTGTGGTGTAGGATGGTTGTTTCATTTAATTACCAGAGCTGGGGCTTTGAGGAGTCTTCCCATGACATCGGAGCAGCTCTGTAGGTGGAAAAGTAGTTACCAGGGAGGAGGCCAACATATCCCTTCCAAACCACCCACTGACACTTTTATAGAATCATTTCATGTTGGAGAGAGGGCCCCAGGGTAATGTTAAAGCAGTTTTAATCATAGCTTCTAATTATAAACAGTAAGTCACTTCAACAATTTCTTGTGTCTCAAATATAATACAAAGAATAATTAACAGCCCACAATAATTCTCAGGCTGGTAGAGTTACACAGCAAGGAATTTGAATTTTGTGTCTCAGTAAAGTAAAATGCTTTCTAGAATGTCTATCTACCTGATTTATTACAAGAGACAATTGACCTCTGGTCATACCAACAGCCGGTATTCCTGCAAGCACTCAGGATGTTACCCACCAACTGTGGAGGTAATTAACGCTCCTGGACACTCGTGCCATTACTCACAGATAGTTAGGTTTGCAAAGCAGGTTATTGCAAACCACCCCAGGAGAGCTCCCAGTGCTCATGTATGTTTGAAGCAAATACCACCAAATCTTAGTAGTGGCTATTCAGTAATGATCTTATCAATGCTTTCATTTTTCTTCTTTATACCTTTATTGTCTTCCAAATCCTGTGTGATGAATTGGTATTCCTTTTACAATCAGAAGGCAATTAATGTTTCATACAAAAGATCCCTGAGAGGCACTTAACCTTTCCTATACCCTTCAAGCTGCAATCCCAGCTGATTTTCCCTCCTCTGAGACTTTCCAAACTGCCCATGCTCTCCAGCCTCTGTCCCTGGATCCTCCAGCCTCCCCTTGCTCCTTGTCTCTGTCCTTAACTTTAACTTTCAGCACTGGCAGAACAGTTAATGAAAAATGCATGATTTTACCTGTTGTAAAAAATAACTGTAACTCAGCCATCCCGCTTCACGTGCTCCTTTGAAATATTGGACTTCTTGACTTCCAGCTATGCAAATGGGGAGAGACAAAGAGGATATCTGGGAAATGGGGCTTATGGTCACACCTAAAATTGGCTGCTATTACATCTATTCAGATTCTGTTGTCCAGAAGCCAATCACATAGCCCCAGCAGAGCTGCAGGGAAAACTGGGAATTGCCTTTATTTGTCTGCCCAGGAGAAGGAAGTGGGGTTGGAAATGGGATGTCATCAGGTTTTGTAGCACAAGATCAGAGTCCAGAGATCAGGTCTTGCTGCAGCACAAGACCACAGGAGGAGTCCACAGCACAGTGCCCAGTATTCCCCTGGGCCCATTGACTGTGCTCTGGTCTCCTGACCTCAGCTGATGTGGGATCCACTTCCAGCACACTACATTAGAGAGGCCATTATTCCTCCTGGAAACTCAAATAGCCAGGCACTTAGTAAACAGCTCAATCCCATTCTTACTTCAAGCCATAAGGATATCTATGTGGAGTCCCCAAAGTAAACACGCAAACTCATGACTGTGGGTTGCAATAGACAATTTTTATTCCCATATTCAAATAACATCCTTTCTCCCACACTCTGCTAGAATTCAGCTTATTAGAAATTTATTTATTTTTCTTCTTCTGTGGAAGTAAAGAGAGAGATATGCTTGGAACCATCCTCAGAAAATATGAAACAGCTTTGAGTGCAAATGTATGATGCCTGCTCTCATGCCTCTCACTTATGAAGTAGGGCAAGATGGTCCTTATTGTTATTTGCTGGGGGTCTTGTCTGAGTTTGTGTTTGTAGAGTGCTCACTTAGTCTGAGATGTTCTTCAGAGCATCTGTGCCATGATCCTTCTGTGGCTTCCATCTGCACTGGGTGACACTAGCCTGGGACTAAAGCTTCCTCCTGCTGCCTCACTCACTGTGCCCCCAGCCAACGGCCTCACCCCTCCATGCTCTGCAGTCCTCAGGCTCCAGCTCAATGATACCCTTGCATCTTCCTTTGTCCTTGTGGGAGTGGAGGGGGATCTTGTCTAATCTGCCCTGTCCTTGAACCACCTTCCCTTACTCCCTGTGGATGCATCTCATCTCTTGTTTCCTTTTCTACTTGAAAGAAGACACAGTAATATCTGCCTCTTGTACTCAGCTTTCACTCACTCTTCAATGAATTCCTTCTCCTTATACCAGAGATTGCCAATAGTCTGTCTGCAGTGAAGATCACCTTCTGAGCTCCTGGCTCATGTGGAAGGGTCTCATGTTTATGTCTTTCCACGTGCATGTCCCACATGCATCTCAAAGACATTGTTTCCTAAAACAAATTCAGATGTCCTGGGTGGCCATCTGGCTGTCCTGCTTGTGTGTGGCTTTGGGTCATTTGCCTATCCTCTTTGGCTTCAGTTTTCTCTTTTGCAAAATGGAGATGCTGTGGGGTTGTAGGGAGACAACACATACCAACTGCTCCGAAAAAAAAAAAAAAAAAAAATGCGGCCAGTTAGGTCTTACCTGATTTGCTTGTTATTTCCAGTATTACTGTTATTTTCTTTCCTGCCCCAAACTGCTCCTTTTTCAGTCATCTCTTTTACAGAGAAAGGCACCCCTAGCTGCTCAGGCTCCATACCCAGAAATCTCTCCCACCCTCTCATGTGCATTGCTAAGACTTACCAATCATTTCCAAAATCTACCTTCAATATACGAAGTTGCCTCTCTCTCTGGCATTCTCTTGTCTTGCCTGGATTGCTGTGAGCATCCTGGGTGCCCCGCCCTTCCATTCTTGCGCACCTCAATCCACTGGAGTGACCTGGATCACACCAGCCCTAGCATCAAAGCACTCGGTGGCCCATGTGGCTCAAATGAGACCCCTCACTATCACCTTCTGTGGCATCTGGCTCTTTTCCTTAATTACCCCTCGCAGATCCTGTCATCTGCCTCAACCACCAAACTACAAGGTTCCGGAAGGCAGAGCAGAAGGGCTCACTGTCTCTACTCTATCCCAGCAATTAAAATGCAATGGGCGCTCAAGAAACATATGTTGGATTAAAAATTGAAAACTTCTACTTACTGAATTAATGTGGGCCCTCACCTCTCCTTGGAGCTATTCCTCAAAGTGGCTGAATCCAGTGCCTTTTCTTATTGTTCGTTTTCACAGCACAGTTCTCCTGGCTCTCAGCCCGCTAATGGCTTTATCTCTGCTGGAGCTATTATTGAAGATTCCTTCTTCTTCTTTTTTTTCTTTAAGTGGCCAGGACGTACTGCTTTATCTGCCAAAACACATTCAGAATTGGGTGAACATGCCTCTTCTTCCATTAGACTCTTCCTGCCCCTCCTGAATCACTGGTGGCCTCTGCTTCCCATGAGCGCCCTGCCACGTCGTGCTTGTCCTTTGGAACTTGGCGACTTCTGCCTTGCTTGGTACAGACATTTATGCATGTTTGTCTGACCCCAGTGGCTACTTGTTCCCATCAATCCAGGATGGCTCTGCTCAAACCATAGGCATTTAATATCTTCTATTATTTGTAGTTCTACTCCGGGGGCGAGAAAAGCAAAAGTAATGGCAACATGCTGGCCGTGAGGGACTTACAATGCTAGTGCCAAGAAACAGTTCATCCTGCCCAGGTATCCCCATCGACTTCATTCCAAAACATGTGCTATGGTGTGGATACGGCTCCAGGGTAAGTTTTCACTGTTTACCTAAAAATATTCATCCTACATTTAAAATGCTTACTTGATATGTGGTCACAAGTTTTTTCTTAAGATATACAGAAGACTGAGTCTGTCATATCTGAATAATAGTAACTAGTTAATGATCTGTTATAAAATAATCTGTTTTCAGCCATCTAAATATACAAGTTCTCTAGGAAAACAATGTTCTGTCTGTTTCTCAGCTTAATATAATCTAGCTTTAATATTGTCTAGCTTTTTAATATATTCTAACTTTAAATCTGGAAACACACACACACACACACACACACACACACACACACGCAGAGTTTATTGTGGCCAATTACATTTTTTCAAAACTCAGTCCATTTCCTAAAGAATCAAGAAGTTTAGGAGAGGTGACCGTGGTAATAGAAAATTAACAGTTCACTTATTTTAAACCTTAAAAATCATATCCTACTTGTATTGCTTACAATAGTTGTGGGAGCATTTTCAGGAATATGGCATTACTGCCAATTATAAAATGTATGGCATTGGAATAATATGAAGGAGAACATATAGTTTTTATCCTGAATGATGGAAAATTTACTCAGCAAAAACGTATTTTCAGGCTACTCTATTATGCTTTCTCTTCGTCTCAGTCCCACTGGGTTTTAAGGAATACACATATATATTTATTATACTTTTCTCTATTTCTTTGCAGCTAACTTTCAATTGCCGCATGTGTTATTAATCTTTAGGGTCAAACTTGGTTTTTGTTTCGTAAAATCTCTGCCAGGGTGCAAGAGATTATGGTCGTCAGGAATAGAATATATAACAAGAAAAAGTCCATTTATATTATTTCTAAGTAAGCTTATGTTGCTTAAAATATAGTCTTATCTGAGTGTATCACTTACTAAATAAAGGTGCTGTGAACAACTAAATATTTGAATTAAAAATGTCATTTCTATAATGTTCAAAATCTTGACTCATAGGAGACTTCCTCTGAATTCAAAGACCCTAAGCATTGACTTAGCTAAGGTCACTGCTGTCAAAGCTTAGAGGGGAATGCCCTTTAGTTTCCAATTAAGTGAATGTTTTCGAAGAATGTGCATGAGGCAAAAAACAAGGAAGGAAGATAATAGCAGTTACAGAAGACAAAGACATGTAGTGTGAATTACACCCTCATGTATCCGAGCCACTGATTAAAATGCTTTAGTTAAAAATAGACAGATAGGGCTCACAAGTGATAGATAGACCAACAGATGAATCAATTGATTGTTACACAGGAAGGCAAGGTCCTAGAACAGCTGCAACTATTTTGAAAAAGCAAACTGAAGTGAATATTTTACCCGATAAATAGGTAAAATATTATTTAGCCATTAAAAGAATGATATCCTGTCATTTGCAACATGGATGGAACTGAAGGCCATTATGTTAAGTGAAATAAACCAAGCACAGATAAACAAATATTGCATGTTCTCACTCATACATGGGAGCTAAAACATGGATCTCATGAAGATAGAAAGTAGATTGGTGGTTACCAGAGGCTGGGAAGGGGAGAAGGATGAAAGGGATGAAAGGAATATAAATCTGTTTATTACCTACAACTGAACTGTACATTATAAAAAATGGTAAAGATGGTAAAATACATGTGCATATTTTACCTCAATTAAAAAAGAGCATTTTTTTTTTTTTTTTGGTGCTCAGATGAAACGGTTCTGAATCTTGACTGGTGGTGGATATGTGAACCTGCACATCTAATAACATTATATACAACTAAACACACGCACGTGTGCACACACACACATGCAGGGAAAACTGGGAGACCTAAGATGGGTGGATCATGTCAACATCTTTTTTATTATTATTATTTTTGAGACGGAGTTTCGCTCTTGTTGTCCAGGCTGGAGTGCAATGGCGCGAACTTGGTTCATGGCAACCTCCGCCTCCTGGGTTCAAGCAATTCTCCTGCCTCAGCTTCCCGAGTAGCTGGGATTATAGGCACCTGCCACCACACCCAGCTAATTTTTGTATTTTTAGTAGAGATGGAGTTTCACCATGTTGGTCAGACTGGTCTCGAACTCCTGACCTCAAGTGATCCACCCGAGTAGCTGGGATTACAGGCGCCTGCCACCATGTCCAGCTAATTTTTGTATTTTTAGTAGAGACGGAGTTTCACCACATTGGTCAGGCTGGTCTCGAACTCCTGACCTCAAGTGATCCACCTGCCTCGGCCTCCCAAAGTGCTGGGATTACAGGCGTGAGACACCACGCCCAGCAATGTCAACATCTTGACCATGAAAGTGTAGTGTAGTTTTTCAAGATGTTCCCATTGGGAGAAGCTGGGTAAAGGGTACATGGGATCTCTGTTATTTTCTACAATTGCATTTAGATCTATAATTATCTCAAAATAAAAAGTTTAACTAAAAAATAAATGGTAGTTAGGTCCAGTTTTTATAAGCTGACTCCTTCATATATTGTATTGGGGTCAGCTATCTCTGAGAGAAAAATCACACACAGAAGGCAAAATTAAAGTGAATCACTCCAGTAAAACAAGTATAAAATCATATAAAATATGCTGAAGCTCTTTATCATGGCCAGTTCAATAAAACTAAATAAACGAAAAGATACAGGTTAGGTAGCTTGAAAAGCCTTTTGTTTAAGAAAAAAAAAAACTCAAATCATCTTGATTGTGAACATTTTAGTTGCTGTGATTTTCTAAGTTCCTTTTTAATTCCCTGTCATAATGGTTTGGCATTCCTAATCTCTTGCTGAATCATGCATAAAATATTCATTCATTGGTTTTGTACTATTCATGTTCTGGCTTAATAAGAATTTATGCAGCAAGACCCTGCATTAAATTGTGAACAATTAATATTTCTGAAGTTTCTGCCACAAATTCCATATTTAGAACTTATTATATAATTCTCATTTTTCCAAAAAAGAAGAACATCACATATGCATATTACATGTTTAGAAAAAAAATGTAGAATAGGGTGGAACTTGTTAATCTTATGATAGCTATGCATTCCACATGTGGCCCAAGCAATGCTGTTTCTTCAATTTTTTAGAGTTTTAGCCAACAAAGGCACAAGGAAGGAGACCAGGAAGACAAAAGACAAGAGATAGGCAAGATATTTAAGTAAGAAAAGCCCCCAGCATTTCTTACCTCCTTCCTACTTCCTAAACAGACACCTTGGGCCTTCTGCACTCCCATCCTCCATTCGCCACAGATCAGCCCAGTGTTGCCTTAAAACATACAGCAGGCTGGGCCCAGTGGCTCACGCCTGTAATCCTAGCACTTTGGGAGGCTAAGGCGAGTGGATCACAAGGTCAGGAGATCAAGACCATCTTGGCCAACATGGTGAAACCCCGTCTCTACTAAAAATACAAAAATTAGCCGGGCATGGTGGCATGTGCCTGTAGTCCCAGCTACTCAGGAGGCTGAGGCAGGAGAATCGCTTGAACCCTGGAGGCAGAGGTTGCAATGAGCTGAGATTGTGCCACTGCACTCCAGCCTGGGCGACAGAGTGAGACTCACTGTCGAAACAAACAAACAAAAACCATACAGTAAATTATTTCAGTGTCTCCTTAAAACCCACTGTGATGTTTTATTATGCTTTGAGTAATATCCACATGCCCTATCAAGGCCTACGGCTCACCCGTCTCTCAGATGCTATCTTGGACGGCTGGACCAGCAGCTGTCTCAGCTTCAGCTGCGAGTCTCTGTTCTCTGCCTGACTGCTCCATCTGCAGGTTTCCATGGCTCTCTCCTTCCTATTATTAAGTCTCGGATCCGATGCTAGCTTCTTGGAGAGTCCTTCCTTGGCTATTCATTTAAAGGCAGCCCCCCTCGTCCCTTCTCTGTCACACTGCACTGTGTGTCTGCTGTGCATTTCCCCGTTTTGCCCATTCATCTTTTCTTATATATAATTTGTTTCCCACCTCTGTGCTCTCAATGAATTTAGCCCCTGTGAGAAAGGCCATCTACCTTTTTTACAAATATATTTACAGTACCTAGAAAAGTGCCTGATACGTGGTGTGGTAATACATAATTGTTGATCATCCAATAAATGAATAGGGCACCCTGGTGGATTTCTATATGCATCTTGAGGTGAATTACTATGAACAGTTAATAAGCAATTTACATGTAAATGATTCCTTATGAAAAGATGCCTTTCCACTTCTGAGGTGCAGCTCCTGGAGAACGAGTGCTCAAGAAGCCAAAGACAAGTCTATGGTTCCAGGTGCAGCAGGGCTCTGCTCATTGGTTGGGACATGGCATGGTGGCTGCTTCCCTGTTCCACTGTCTGGGCTTCCAAATTACCCTACCCACTGCACCCAGGGGGTTGAGGCTGGCAGGCAAACACTCTCTGTCTCCCTCCTACACACCTGTGCACAGCTTTGCTCCTGTTTGCACCTCGTTCTCTGCTACTCTGAGGCAGGAGTAGCCCTCTCCATTCCCAAGCCTCCCGGCTTTAGTACAGACAGCATCTCCTCCTCTCAGCTGGGCTCACAAGAGCCATCAGCGATCTTCCTCCTGCCTCCCAGCCCTCCCTTCGTCTTGAAATTGTTGAGCTCTCATCGTGAATAAAAAGGTCCCATCGCAGCTCTGTTCTCTGAGTTCCAATCTACTTTCCTTCCTTAGTGTTTGCTTCACTGCCTCACTTCCTGATGATCGTCTCTTCTTAGCATCCTCATTGCCACTTTCACCCCCTCAAACCTCAACATTCTGCCTTTTGTCCATAAACTCCACTGAAAGGGTTTCAGCAACGTCACCTCTTCTTGTCAAGTCCATTGGCTTTCCTTGCAAATTCTGATTGCATTTGAATTCAATGAGCAAGTGAAATTACATAAATGCCTCTTTTATCCACAGATATCCAGTTATTCCAGCATCATTTATTCAAAATCATTAATTCCCCCATTACGTTGCTATGACACCTTTATGAGAAATCAGTTGATCTTATAAGTGAACGTCTATTTCTGGACTTTTTATTTCTTTTGTTGATCTTTCTTGTCTTATACCAACATCATACTCTTTTGATTACTATAGGTTTTTAGTAACTCTTGAAGTTAACAATTTTAAATCTTTCAACTTTCTTCTTTCTCAAAATTATTTTGGTTATTCTAGATCCTTTACATTTCCATATAACTTTAGAGTCAACTTGCTAATTTCCAAAGAACATGTTCTGGCAGTTATGATTAAGATTGCCTTGAATGTATGCTCGCTTTGGGGAGAACTGACTTCTTTATAGTACTGAGATTTCTAATACATTAACATGTATCTATTTTCAACTTTGCTCTTCCTAAACTAGAGGTGGCGACAGTTTCCCATTGTTATTACACTCTGGGTTACCGCCCCATCCTGTCTGGCTTTTCACTTCTTCCATCACCACTTGTATAACCAAATACCTATATTAAGATAGATTTGAAAGAATTCTGAATTATTTTGGAATTCTAAGATTCTAAATGAGCCACACCGGAGTCTCCTCTGATCCCTTCCTCTGAACCCGTGTGGTACACCTGGTCAGCTTCTTCCAGATACGCAGTGTCCAGTGTACTTCCCTGCTTACCTACATGGCAGGTAATGGCAAATCAATACCTGGCTACTGCCTTTGCTCTTGCCCCACCCTCATTTTAGCATGAAAGTATCAGGAAAATTGAAGAAATCATGTCACAATACGTGATATTTAAAACAAATACAAACCAACAAAGAGGTGTGTGTGAGCTGCCGTGAAAGGAAATCCTGAAGCGGCCTCTGAAGGAAGAGAACGCTAGACGTGTGCTCTGGCTGCTACTTCATCAGCACAATTGCACAGTTGCAAGGCCTCCTGCTATCCAGGCCTTGGTGAAATCTCATTATCCCGGCTTCCCACAGAGCAGCACTTACAGACGCCACCGTCTCCGTACCCCAACTCCAGTGTGATTCTCTACACTCACGAGCAGGTTTTAAAAGGAAACTTCCATTTTCATGTTTTCTCCTGGGGAAATGATTTTGATGTTGAAAATATAGCCCTGTAAGAATGTGACAAAGTGATGATTTCTCCAGTCATTCTTCCACTGGAAGCTGCAAACCAAGGCCTCTGTGTCCAACACCAATCAAAATTGATTACAGGGAGTGAAGATGTTACTGTGTGTGGTTGCCAGCCTCTGAGTAAAGCACATGCCACAGTGAGTGCTGAGAATGCAGGGGAGTCGGGAAACCTTCATTAATGTAAAAGCCACTAGTAGAAACCACACGGGCATCTGATTTTTAGTTTTCTTTTTTTATGATACAACAGCAAAGCACGCTTACATTGAAACCTTTTGAATATACACAAAACACAAGGGTACAATGAAAAGTACTTATAATCTCATCACCCAGAAGCAATTGCTACTAACATTTTGGTGTTTTTCTAACCAATATTTTTAGAGAACTTTTTAAAAAGTGGGTGCATATAAAATTTTGTATCTTCATTTTTACCTTTTTGCGCTATACCATCACCGCTGCTGATATTCTTCAGCATTTACGAATGTTACTCAAAGTCTCACGTTTTATCCTATGCTCTCTTCCATTGTTGAGCCTCAATAGGTTATTTACAATATTTAACTTTATATATAACACTGTTAGGACCACCTTTGTCAAGACATTGAAGTATTTCCTCAACCGTCTTACATATTATGTCTTCAGGAATTGAAATTACTGTTCAAACAAAAATAATTCTAGAGGTTCTAGCTACATATTTCCAAGTAATTTTCCAAAAAGTAAACACCAATTTCTGCTGCCAAAGTGTGTCTATCTCACTATAGCTCTGCCAGTATAAAGCACCATTAGTCCTGAAGTATGTTGAATGCTGTCTAAGTTTACCTTATTATTATTTTGAACTGTGTATCTCTGTTCAGTAGTGTAGATAAATGTTTTTCACCTCTTTTTATAATTACATTTTTATTTTTGTGTTGTCTTTTCATATTCTTTGCTTTCCTGTACCCCTTAAAATGGGTCCTGAATGAGTTTTTAATTATAATCTGTAAATATTTAGCATGTTAATTTTTGAATCATATTTTCCCAGATATTGCTTAGGCTATTTCTTGAAAATTTTATGTTTTAAATTTTTATGAAGGGAAAATAAGTTTCCTTTGTTACTCAGACACTTTAAAAACAAAACTGATACTACATTCTGAAGTACACATTTCTCATGAAAATATTTCAGCTCAATGTTACCATTTTACTATGTGGGATTTTCTCAAAAATATCTCTTCTGGTAACATAAGAGTTTTGACATAAAAATAAAGCAATATGCTTATAGACTATCCAAGTGGTTTTGCTTCCTTTTGTTTTTCTTACTTTCCAGTGGACCTCTGTGGCCCTAAATTCTCTGGGGTCTGGCCCATGAACTCTTATGTGATTTTACCCAGACTTAGGCTTAGAATGATGTGAAAGTGGCATGCTTATTGTGTTTTAAGAATCATTATAAGATAGATGCAGGTATTCTTAAAAATGCTTTAAATAATATGTAGCAAAAACAAAAATCCATTATTTAAGAAGTAGAGTGTCCCTTATGAGTTGGCATTATTCCAATATCACTGCCCGCACAGAAGACCTGATTGACCTGCATGCTTTATGCCACCATGTCAGGAACTTTGCTGCTGCCTGGACAAGTATAAAATGTTATAGCACTAATCTAAAGTGTGATCTTTAATACATCCTGCACACACTCCACACAAGTCCTGTTCTGTAGTCTCTTCCCCCCATCAAAGTGAGACTTATGGAAGTTCCAAGGCAGCCCCCTGCCCAGGGCAGAGCTTTCTGGGAGCCCCTTTATTCGCCTCCCTATATCCTGGCTTAGCTACAGCCCACCCTACGTGAGGTTTGCAGGACCTGGAGAGTGGAGGGTAGGCATTATTGCAAAAATATATAGAAACTCAGACTAGACAAGAGATCTGGGCTATCATCCCGCTTTCTCAGTAACTCACACTAAGACCTCATGCAGCCCTAAACCTCTCTTGGCTTCTGTTTTCTGGTCAAAAGGGAACATGAGATACTCTTATGAGGTGCATTAAAAATACAGTTAAAAAGAGACTAAGCGGTATTAACTCATAAGTATTCTTTTTTTTTCTTTTTTTTTTATTATACTTTAGGTTTTAGGGTACATGTGCACAATGTGCAGGTTTGTTACATATGTATCCATGTGCCATGTTGATTTCCTGCACCCATTAACTCGTCATTTAGCATTAGGTATATCTCCTAATGCCCACAACAGTCCTCAGGTGATTTCCCTTCCTGTGTCCATGATTCTCTTTTCAATTCCCACCTATGAGGAGAACATGTGGTTTTGTTTTTGTCCATTTTCTTAATCCAGTCTATCGTTGTTGGACATTTGGGTTGGTTCCAAGTCTTTGCTATTGTGAATAGTGCCGCAATAAACATACGTGTGCATGTGTCTTTATAGCAGCATGATTTATAGTCCTTTGGGTATATACCCAGTAATGGGATGGCAGGGTCAAATGGTATTTCTAGTTCTAGATCGCTGAGGAATCGCCACACTAACTTCCACAATGGTTGAACTAGTTTACAGTCCCACTAACAGTGTAAAAGTGTTACTATTTCTCCACATTCCTGTTTTCTAATGATGGCCTTCTAATGGTGTGAGTGGTATCTCATGTGTTTTGTTTGATTTCTCTGATGGCCAGTGATGATGAGATTTTTTTTTTCTTGTAAATTTGTTTGAGTTCATTGTAGATTCTGGATATTAGCCCTTTGTCAGATGAGTAGGTTGCAAAAATTTTCTCCCATTCTGTAGGTTGCCTGTAAACTCTGATGGTAGTTTCTTTTGCTGTGCAGAAGCTCTTTAGTTTAATTAGATCCCATTTGTCAATTTTGGTTTTTGTTGCCATTGCTTTTGGCGTTTTAGACATAAAGTCCTTGCCCATGCCTATGTCCTGAATGGTATTGCCTAGGTTTTCTTGTAGGATTTTAATGGTTTTAGGTCTAACATTTAAGTCTTTAATCCATCTTGAATTAATTTTTGTATAAGGTGTAAGGAAGGGATCCAGTTTCAGCTTTCTACATATGGCTAGCCAGTTTTCCCAGCACCATTTATTAAATAGGGAATCCTTTCCCCATTTGTTGTTTTTGTCAGGTTTGTCAAAGATCAGATAGTTGTAGATATGCGGCATCATTTCTGAGGGCTCTGTTCTGTTCCATTGATCTATGTCTCTGTTGTGGTACCAGTACCATGCTGTTTTGGTTACTGTAGCCTTGTAGTCAGGTAGCGTGATGCCTCCAGCTTTGTTCTTTTGGCTTAGGATTGACTTGGCGATGTGGGCTCTTTTTTGGTTCCATATGAACTTTAAAGTAGTTTTTTCCAATTCTGTGAAGAAAGTCATTGGTAGCTTGATGGGGATGGCATTGAATCTATAAATTACCTTGGGCAGTATGGCCATTTTCACGATATTGATTCTTCCAACCCATGAGCATGGAATGTTCTTCCATTTGTTTGTATCCTCTTTTATTTCATTGAGCAGTGGTTTGTAGTTCTCCTTGAAGAGGTCCTTCACATCCCTTGTAAGTTGGATTCCTAGGTATTTTATTCTCTTTGAAGCAATTGTGAATGGGAGTTCACTCATGATTTGGCTCTCTGTTTGTCTGTTATTGGTGTATAAGAATGCTTGTGATTTTTGTACATTGATTTTGTATCCTGAGACTTTGCTGAAGTTGCTTATCAGCTTAAGGAGATTTTGGGCTGACACAATGGGGTTTTCTAGATATACAATCATGTCATCTGCAAACAGGGATAATTTGACGTCCTCTTTTCCAAATTGAATGCCCTTTATTTCCTTCTCCTGCCTGATTGCCCTGGCCAGAACTTCCAGCACTATGTTGAATAGGAGTGGTGAGAGAGGGCATCCCTGTCTTGTGCCAGTTTTCAAAGGGAATGCTTCCAGTTTTTGCCCATTCAGTATGATATTGGCTGTGGGTTTGTCATAGATACCTCTTATTATTTTGAGATATGTCCCATCAATACCTAATTTATTGAGAGTTTTTAGCATGAAGGGTTGTTGAATTTTGTCAAAGGCCTGGTCTACATCTATTGAGATAATCATGTGGTTTTTGTCTTTGGTTCTGTTTATATGCTGGATTACATTTATTGATTTGCATATGTCGAACCAGCCTTGCATCCCAGGGATGAAACCCACTTGATCATGGTGGATAAGCTTTTTGATGTGCTGCTGGATTTCTTTTGCTAGTATTTTATTGAGGATTTTTGCATGAATGTTCATCAAGGATATTGGTCTAAAATTCTCTTTTTTGGTTATATCTCTGCCAGGTTTTGGTATCAGGATGATGCTGGCCTCATAAAATGAGTTAGGGAGGATTCCTTCTTTTTCTATTGATTGGAATAGTTTCAGAAGGAATGGTACCAGTTCCTCCTTGTACCTCTGGTAGAATTCGGCTGCATGTGAGATGGGTTTCCTGAATACAGCACACTGATGAGTCTTGACTCTTTATCCAATTTGCCAGTCTGTGTCTTTTAATTGGAGCATTTAGTCCATTTAGATTTAAAGTTAATATTGTTATGTGTGAATTTGATCCTGTCATTATGATGTTAGCTAGTTATTTTGATCGTTAGTTGGTGCAGTTTCTTTCTAGCCCTGATGGTCTTTACAATTTGGCATGTTTTTGCAATGGCTGGTACCAGATGTTCCTTTCCATTTTTGTTTTCTATTTTTTTTTTTTTGTTATGGTCTATCAATTTTTTGATTTTTTAAAAACCAGTCCTGTTCTTAATTTTTGAAGGTTTTTGTGTCTCTTTTCCTTCATTCTGTCTGTTTTATTTTTCTATGTGTTTGCTCTTGCTTTTCTAGTTCTTTTAATTGTGATGTTAGGGTGTCAATTTTGGATCTTTCCTGCTTTCTCTTGTGGGCATTTAGTGCTATAAATTTCCCTCTACACACTGCTTTGAATGTGTCCCAGAGATTCTGGTATGTTGTGTCTTTGTTCTCGTTGGTTTCAAAGAACATCTTTATTTCTGCCTTCATTTCATTATGTACCCAATAGTCATTCAGGAGCAGGTTGTTCAGTTTGCAAGTAGTTGAGTGGTTTTGAGTGAGTTTCTTAATCCTGAGTTCTAGTTTGATTGCACTGTGGTCTGAGAGACAGTTTGTTATAATTTCTGTTCTTTTACATTTGCTGAGGAGAGCTTTACTTCCAACTATGTGGTCAATTTTGGAATAGGTGTGGTGTGGTGCTGAAAAGAATGTATATTCTGTTGATTTGGGGTGGAGAGTTCTGTAGATGTCTATTAGGTCCACTTTGTGTAGAGATGAGTTCAATTCCTGGATATCCTTGTTAACGATATATCCCTGTCTCGTTGATCTGTCTAATCCTGACAGTGGGGTGTTAAAATCTCCCATTATTTTTGTGTGGGAGTTTAAGTCCCTTTGTAGGTCACTCAGGACTTGCTTTATGAATCTGGGTGCTCCTGTGTTGGGTGCATATATATTTAGGATAGTTAGCTCTTCTGGTTGAATTGATCCCTTTACCATTATGTAATGGCCTTCTTTGTCTCTTTTGATCTTTGTTGGTTTAAAGTCTATTTCATCAGAGACTAGGATTGCAACCCCTGCCTTTTTTTGTTTTCCATTTGCTTGATAGATCTTCCTCCATCCCTTTATTTTGAGTCTATGTGTGTCTCTGCACGTGAGATGGGTTTCCTGAATACAGCACACTGATGGGTCCTGACTCCTTATCCAGTTTGCCAGTCTGTGTCTTTTAATTGGAGCATTTCGCCCATTTACATTTAACGTTAATATTGTTATGTGTGAATCTGATCCTGTCATTATGATGTTAGTTGGTTATTTTGCTTGTTAGTTGATGCAGTTTCTTCCTAGCCTCGATGGTCTTTACAATTTGGCATGTTTTTGCAGTGGCTGGTACCAGTTGTTCCTTTCCATGTTTAGTGCTTCCTTCAGGAGCTCTTTTAGGGCAGGCCTGGTGGTGACAAAATCACTCAGCGTTTGCTTGTCTGTGAAGTATTTTATTTCTCCTTCACTTATGAAGCTTAGTTTGGCTGGATATGAAATTCTGGGTTGAAAATTCTTTTCTTTAAGAATGTTGAATATTGGCCCCCACTCTATTCTGGCTTGTAGAGTTTCTGCCGAGAGAGCAGCTGTTAGTCTGATGGGCTTCCCTTTGTGGGTAACCCGACCTTTCTCTCTGGCTGCCCTTAACATTTTTTCCTTCATTTCAACTTTGGTGAATCTGACAATTATGTGTCTTGGAGTTGCTCTTCTCGAGGAGTATCTTTGTGGCGTTCTCTGTATTTCCTGAATCTGAATGTTGGCCTGCCTTGCTAGATTGGGGAAGTTCTCCTGGATAATATCTTGCAGAGTGTTTTCCAGCTTGGTTCCATTCTCCCCGTCATTTTCAGGTACACCAATCAGACGTAGGTTTGGTCTTTTCACATAGTCCCAAATTTCTTGGAGGCTTTGTTCATTTCTTTTTATTCTTTTTTCTCTAAACTTCCCTTCTCGCTTCATTTCATTCATTTCATCTTCCATCAGCGATACTCTTTCTTCCAGTTGATCGCATCTGCTACTGAGGCTTCTGCAATCTTCGCGTAGTTCTCGAAACTTGGCTTTCAGCTCCATCAGCTCCTTTAAGCCCTTCTCTCCATTGGTTATTCTAGTTATCCGTTCTTCTAATTTTTTTTCAAAGTTTTTAACTTCTTTGCTATTGTTTTGAATTTCTTCCCATAGCTCAGAGTAGTTTGATCATCTGAAGCCTTCTTCTCTCAACTCGTCAAAGTCATCCTCCATCCAGCTTTGTTCCATTGCTGGTGAGGAACTGCGTTCCTTTGGAGGAGGAGAGGTGCTCTGCTTTTTAGAGTTTCCAGTTTTTCTGCTCTGTTTTTTCCCCATCTTTGTGGTTTTATCTACTTTTGGTCTTTGATGATGGTGATGTACAGATGGGTTTTTGGTGTGGATGTCCTTTCTGTTTGTTAGTTTTCCTTCTACCAGACAGGACCCTCAGCTGCAGGTCTGTTGGAGTTTACTAGAGGTCCACTCCAGACCCTGTTTGGCTGGGTGTCAGCAGCGGTGGCTGCAGAACAGCAGTTTTTTGTGAGACCACAAATTCAGCTGTCTGATAGTTCCTCTGGAAGTTTTGTCTCAGAGGAGTTCCCAGCCAAGTGAGGTGTCAGTCTGTCCCTACTGGGGGGGTGCCTCCCAGTTAGGCTGCTTAGGGGTGAGGGACCCACTTTAGGAGGCAGTCTGTCCATTCTCAGATCTCCAGCTACGTGCTGGGAGAACCACTACTCTCTTCAAAGCTGTCAGTCAGACAGGGACATTTAAGTCTGTGGAGGTTCCTGCTGACTTTTTGTTTGTCTGTGCCCACCTCTGTAGGTGGAGCCTACAGAGGCAGGCAGGCTTCCTTGAGCTGTGGTGGGCTCCACCCAATTCGAGCTTCCTGGCTGCTTTGTTTACCTAAGCAAGCATGGGCAATGGCAGGCGCCCCTCCCCCAGCCTCGCTGCCACCTTGCAGTTTGATCTCAGACTGCTGTGCTAGCAATCAGCGAGACTCCGTGGGCATAGGACCCTCTGAGCCAGGTGCAGGACACAATCTCCTAGTGTGCCGTTTTCCAGGCCTGTTGGAAAAGCGCAGTATTAGGGTGGGACTGACCCGATATTCCAGGTGCCGTCTGTTACCCCTTTCTTTGACTAGGAAAGGGAACTCCCTGACCCTTTGTGCTTCCCAAGTGAGGCAATGCCTCGCCCTGCTTCGGCTCGCGCACAGTGCGCTTCACCGACTGTGCTGCACCCACTGTTTGGCACTGCCTACTGAGATGAAACTGGTACCTCAAGCAGAAATGCAGAAATCACCCGTCTTCTGTGTCGCTCAGGCTGGGAGCTGGAGACCGGAGCTGTTCCTATTCAGCCATCTTGGCTCCACCCGCTTAAAGCAACTCATAAGTATTCTTATTCATCAACTTTCCAACTCAAACCTCTTTTCCTTACCTTTTTTCAAGTGTCAGCTTATGTCTAAGTCATTGCCATTTTCAGCCTGTATTCCTTAAACCATGGCTTACATAAGGAAATTGTTTTAATCCCTTCATAGACAGATGTATCTGTCTGATTTTTCTGTCTGGCTTCCTTATTTATAGATTAGGTAGATGAGAGCCACAGCACTGCACTGATTACCACATAGCAGAGATTTCTTTGCATTCATATGGGGCCAAACTGAGAAGCAACATTCTCCAAAAGTCACCAGGACAATAGCTGTCACATCTCTGCATCATGTGGGAATATGCTGGACATGCCAAGCTGCAGAGCCAAAGCTGCAGGCTACAACATCACAACCTCTTCCTGACAGTGCTGCTCTTTGCACAGGAAGAATATGAAAGCTACAGAGGTGCTGGCAACTTAAAAATATTTCAAACCTAAGCCAAAATACCTCATGCACAAAGCTACATCATTGTCCTGGTTACGGGCCATTCCTGTACCTGAGAAAGAATCCGAACATTGTCCCTGGATGGTGTTGGCTGAGCAGGCAGGATCTTGAGTAGGTCTCAGCAGGGACATACAGACTTAGGCCAACATGATCACTGTCATCCAGGTCCCTGGCGCTACAAAAGGCCAGGGCCAGCGAGCATGAGACTGAGCAGAAGTGGATTTCCTAGTGGGCGAGGGGTCATCTCTGGGATGCCTGGGGGAGCTTCCCCAGGCAGGATACAATGTTATCGCCAGGCCTCTGAGCATCAGGAGACTGTCGGGGTGGCATGCACCCAGAAGGGCAGGAATCCAGTGTCTGGAGAATGAGACACCTAAGCAGGGTCTTGACTGATAGAGCATCAGTAGGGGTGGGATATGAACGAGGCAGGGAGGATGAGGGAACGTCACATCTAAAATCTGGCTAGGTCAGATATTTCTTAGGGAAGATTTTTAGATCCTAAGAAGCTGAGTAGAGAACCTCAAAGAGAATGACAGTGAAACATGTCCATCAGGTGTGCAATTGTTTAAGATTTCATCTTTAAGAAGCTAGGAGATGGATGTTATTCAAGAGATTGAAATGTAACATTTTTATTTGAAACATCACAAGAGTAGATGTTTGGGGGCCAAATGGGCAAGTGCTACTCAGTTGAAGGAATGTAGGAACACAACATTTCAGAATCGTCCCTGCTGGGCTTTGACCATCTGATGGAATTTTGAGACAGCATGATGCGACTAATTCTAGGGTTAAAAAGACGCACTTTTATGTCACCTGAACATAATACTTCAGATGAAGGTGATAAACTTTTACACCCACGCAGGCTGAAGCAGGAGGGGAGTGGAGTTTCTGAAGCTGTGGCACATGGTGCACGGGTCCAGCAAGTTCTCAGGCGCCAGCAGTGCCCACGGTGGAAGACAGGCAGGACAGATGAGGGTAGAGGAAGGAGCCCAGGGCAGAGCCAGGACAAAGCTTGCTGGACAGTGTCACTCATGGAGTGCCCCTAGCTTCACCCCTTCTGTGACAAATATTTTCAAGATTTCCATTTTAAAAAAAATTTACTGAAATAATGTGTGTGCTTTTCTTCTTTAAGTGAGGTTAAATTTCCAAGAAAGATTTATAGACAGCCAGGCCCAGAAGCAAAGTGGAGCTGAGAACCAGAGGCACCGTCCTGAGAGGCAGCAGCCACTCTATTGGTGTGTTGCCTGCGCAGTGGGTGAGCTTGCAGGTTCAAAGCCCCTGTATAAAACTGCAACTCTTAGCGGGCTGCAAAGCCAGAGAAAGAGAGACGGACACGTTCTGCCTCCTCCTAGGACAGGGAACAACTCAGGTCTGCCTTGCCTCTGAGAAAATATCTTGAAGGAGAAATTAAAATTCCAGACCACAATCTCACCTGAGTAAAAAGTTCACATTTATGCTGCGCAGGTAGCATGGGAAAATCTAATTAGAAGGATTAATATAGAAAGTGGTCCTAGGCCACTGATGATGCTGAGTCATCTCAAATAATTAAACCAAAACCCAAAATTAAATGCAGGAATATTTTATCCATTGAGGCTTTGTGAGATTAACACATACAAAAGAAGCATGACTTGAAAATTATAAAACACACGTGGAAAAATCCTATATGAAAATCTTAAAGTACAACTAGGAGTCCTAATACCAGAGAAACTTAAAATTGTAAAATACTGAGTTTAAAAACTTTAGAATATATAGGCTTTAAATTATATAAAATACAAATGTAAGTTATATAAGCTATTTTTAAAAACACAGTAAAAAAAGAAAAAATATGTGATAAGAAAGCCATAAGGAAAAAAAAATAACGTCACATATCGAATTCACACAACATCAACAAAATTCCAGATAATTAAAGATCTAATTGTAAACATGAAATGTTAAAAATTTGAGAGTTCTGTTTTCTACTCAGGGATGTAAAGAGTTGGAAGAAATACTACTCACACTGTTACAGCAAGAACAAAATTAGGCAAATTGCAAGTTCCTGATGATTGAGTTGCACCCATCAGAGCAACTAGAGAACCCAAACTCTAGGGAGGAACCAGTGTCCATAGAAAGAGATGAGACTCCAGCACCTGCTACCCTGGCTCAGATGCATCTGGACCCAGTTAGTAGAGTTCTGTAGAAATAGTCAATGAATCCTGGTGAAGGCCAAATGTAGGCTGGTGAGAGCCTGTGCTGCTCCTCCGGGATGCAAATAATTGGGGTGGGGGTGGGGAGTTGCATCTTCCTGAATATCTTTCACCACAAACTCCACCAGATGCTCCAGGGAAGACTGTGGAGTCCTGACAACGTTGTAGGGGGGCATAGAAAGGTGATGCAAAAATCAGCCTGGATCCCTCTGCCCCATTTTCCCATCACAACAAAGCTGTCATCTGCTCAGGGGTAAGATGGGCAACAGAACTGTCTTGCAGCTGAGGGAAGGGAAGAGAATAAAGACTGTCAGCCCTGGAGGAGGGGTGAGAATACATATCAGATCCAAACCTCCAGCTGGAGAAGAGGCATGGTTCTTGTGGAGGCCATGAGACCCAGGGATACAAGCTGTAAGACCAAGGGATAATCAGGACATCAGAACTCCATCCATCCCAGGGCAGCAAATAAGCATCAGTTAAAAGTAATATTGAAACATTACTAGGAAGCATGCATGAGACAGGCTCTCCCTGAGGATCAGGGAAAAAGGATACTTAAAGCTGAAGATGGGGAAGACCTTGAGGAGAAACCTCTAGAAACCCAGCCTCCATACCAAACTCAAGGTATTGCTAGGAGAGTTTGAAGCCTGCAATACTCTGAAGGTAAACACAGCAACAAGAAACCTCAAGCCCAGCACAATTGCTGACTGGATCAAGGATCAGCAAAACATAGCTCACAAGGCAAATGCCTACCCTGCCTGCTTGATAAATAAAGTTTCATTGAGGCACAGCCATGTCCACATTTTATATATTGTCTGAGGCCACTTTCATGAGACAATGGCAGAGCTGTGGTGACCTGATGGCCCATAACCCTAAAATATTTACTAGTTGCCTCTTTACAAAAAAAAAAAAAAATCCTGATCTTTTGACTAGATTAACAAAACCCACCACAGGAATGAATGAGCAAAAGGAAAGGTGTACATAGAACTATTTACTCAGTGTTGAAGTATTCTAGATGTATTTCAGGCAAAAAAAAAAAAAAAGCAATAAATGCCCCAAGATACTAAACAGTAAACAAAACCAGACTCAGATATGACATAGATAGTAACTGACCAAAAAGTTTAAATAACTATTATTAATATGTTGAATTTTCCAATAGAAAAAGTATATACCATGAAAGATCAATTAATAATATTAGCAAAGAGGTGGAAACTGTATGAAAAAAATCAAATAGAAATGTGACAAATGGAAAACACTGTAACAGAGATGCAGAATGCTTTCAATGGGCCCGTAACACAGCTAAGAGGTGAATCAGTGTACCTGACAATATGTCAATAAAATTACTCAACTGAAACACAGAGAAAAAGACTGAAAAGTAAAAAGAAAGGGGCATCCAAAAGCTATAAAAAATATCAACTCATTGGTTATGTGCATCACTGGAAACTCAAAAGGAAAAGAGAGAATAGTGTGTAAGAAATATTTTAGGAAACAATGTCTGACAATTTTCCTAAGTGATTTTCAGACATCAAACCACAGACCCATGAAACTCAGAAACCTTCTGCAGAATATATACTAAAATATAAAACAAACACAAAACGTCTAGACATATTTTCAAATTGTTGTAAACAAAAGATTAAGAGAAAGGCATGAAAAACGACGTATAAAGGAACAAAGAATTTCAGCAGAATTCTTGTCAGAAACCATGAAAGTAAAAAAAAAAAAAATGCATTGATGACTTCAAAGTGCTGAAAGAAAATAAGGTTTGTCAATACAGAATTTAATGCTCTGTGAAAATATCCCTCAAAAATGTAAGATAAATACTTACCTAGACAAAAACTCAAGATAATTTATTGCCTGCAGGCTCACTTTACAAGAAGTGGTAACGTCAGCTCTGCAAGGCAGAAGAAATACAATACTGAGTGAAAACTTGAATCTACAAAGTAAAAGAATGTGGAAAATGTAGTCAATGTGTTATGAAATTCATGTTTTTTTATTTTCTTTTTCCTCTGAATTGCTCTGAATAATAACTGTGTAAAGCAAAAATTGTAGCACTGTGTGATGTGTTCATAGCATACGTAAAAGTGAACTGTAAGGCAACAACATCACAAATGGTAAGGAAGGATTTGGAATATACGCTTTTATGGTTTTTATACTATACATAAAGACATGTAATATTAATTGAATATAGACTCTTATTATGTAAGGATCTACATTTTAAACCCTAAGCTAACTATCAAAAACATGAAAGGAATTATAAATAATAACTCAAGAAATAAAAATGGAACCATAAAAATTGCTCAGAAAACCCAAGAGAGGGCAGGAAAAGATAAAGGAAGTAGGAGATTGAACAAATAGAAAACAGCTAACAATATGGTGCGTTTTAATGAAAATATCAGCAATTACATTAAATGTATATTGTCTTAACAAGCTAAGTAAAAATACTGTTAGATAGAATAAAAACAAGACCCAATTATGTGCTATACAAGAAATTTGCTCTAAACACATGGGTAAGTGAAAATTTAAATATAGGAAAAAATATACCAAATAAATACCAATCAAAAGAAAGTTGGAGCAGCTATATTGATTTCATACGAAGTTCTCTTCAGAACAAAAGTATTGTCAGGGATAAAAAGAGACATTACACAATAATAAAGGACTTAATCTTCTAAGAAGGCAGAATGATAATAAATGTGTACGCCCATAACACGAGAACTTCAAAATAGATAAAAACTGATAATACTGAAAGGAAAACAAATCAACAATTAGAATTGGAGTCTTCAATACCTGTCTCCCTATAATTAATAGAATAAGTTAGGACATAGAATCACTGAAGAACAACTTGATAAACCAGCACTTCATTTGAAAACAGAAGTATATACATTTTTAAATGCATATGGAATATGTATCAAGATTAACCATACTCTGGGCCATAAACAAAAGTTAACAAAGTTAAAAGAATAAAAACTATACAACATATTTGCTCAGTCTAGAATTAAAACTAGAAATTAATAACAGAAAGATGTGGAAAAATCTACAAATCTTTGGAAGTTAAACAGTGTATAATAACCCGTAGGTCAAAGAGGAAGTATGCAGGTAATTTAAAAATGTTTTGAACTGAATGAAAATTACGAAGATACCACACATCAAAATTTGTGGGAGCCAACTAAAGCAGTGCTTGGAGGGAGATTTATTTCAAAAAATGCTCATTTTAGAAAAGAAGAAAGGACTCAAATCTGTAATCTAAGCTTCCACTTTAAGAATCTAGGAAAAGAAGAGAAAATTAAATACTTTACTCTGATTAGTACTTTGGTTTCTCACAAGCTATAGATTAGCAATTCTGAACAAAGAAACCCAAATCGAGGGAAATTCTCCAAAAATAAAACTAACCAACACTCTTCAAGGGTGTCAACTTCATGAAAGGCAAAGAAAGACTGAGAACCTGTAAAACACAGAAGCAGATATGACAACCAGATGCAATGTGGGATCCTGCATCAGATTCTGGAACAGAAAAGGGACGTAAGTTTTAAAATCTGGTGAAATCCAAAGTCTGTAAATTCGAAGTCTATCATGTCATTTCTGTTGATAAGTGTAGCTGTAGTTTATTCATTTTCTTTACTACTTTGGATTATATTATTTGCAGATTTCATAAATTATCAGGTGTAGTCACACAGAAAAAAAAAGTATTTAAAATCATGGTGTATCTTTTTTTTTTTCATCCAGCCCAAAATGTCAATATGGTGTATCTTAATGGGAAAAGTATTTCAACAAGACACAAAAATCACTATCATGAAAAAGACTGATACATTTGACCATATTATAATTAAAACTAGATATTACAAATAACACTGGACATGCAGGTGAAGGGACATTCTACAGACCAAGAGAAAACACTGTTTACGCATTTAACTTTAAATAAAATATTGTCTAGCCTGTTCAATCACTCCTGCTTAGATGTATACAAAAAGCCAAATAGTGTATTTGGGGACCAAAAATAATTGTGAACAAATTAGTTACAGAAAAAGGTACTGAATGACCAAAAAGGAGGAAAGATGCTTATTATCAATCAAGGGACTGCTATTTAAAATGACAGTTCTGTTTCATACCCATCAGACTGACAAAAATCAACTCGACTTGCACACCCCACAAGGATGTGAGAGACAGGAAATCTATACCTTGCCGAGGTGAGTGTGAATTAGGCCAACCACTCTGGGAAGAAGCTTGTTTGTACCTGATGTCTTAGTCAGGATTTCCCAGAGAAAGAGAGTCAAAAGGATGTGTAAATGGAGAAGTAAATTTTTTACAAGGAATTGGCTCATGCAATTATTGAAGCTGGCATGTCCAAATCTGACATGTGGGCTGGCAGGCTGGAGATCCGGGAAAGGCGATAGCACAGTTCCAGTCTGGAGTTATCTGCTGGACAATTTCCTTTTGCTAGAGGAAGCTGGTCTTTTGGTTTTATTCAGGCCTTTAACTGATTGGATGAGGCCCAACTACATTATTAAGGGCAATCTCCTTTACTAAAGTTGACCAATTTAAATGTTAATCTCATCCAAAAACACCCTCCAAATTGACACTTAAAATTAACCATAATACCTAGTGAAAATATCCATAAAATCCACCCATCATATCCATCAAACCTTGTTGCACAAGAAAAAAACTACATGTACATACATACATGTATATATGCATACATATATATTAATCTCAAAAATGCCATGTAAAAACTGAACATCAGAAGTATGTATTTTATGCATTATGTATGTATATATAATCACATGTACATGTCATAGATATAATCAAATACAGACTTACAATAGCCCAACTTTTCAACCCTTATAAAATATTCTTTGTGTTAAGAGAATTTTGCCTGACTGTAGGGTAATGTAAGTGTTTTGAGCACGATTTAAGGTATGCTAGGCTAAGCTATGATGTTTGATAGATTAGGCGTATTAAATGCATTTTCAATCTGTGGTATTTTCAACTTACAATGGGTTTTTAAGCATGGAAACTAATTGTAAGTCAAGGAGCATCTACATATATAACTCATACAAACATGCATGGAAATGGTGTCTCTTAACCTCAGAAGAGCAATTAACTACCTATGGGAAGGAAGGGGGTTAGATTTTAATTGGCTTTCTAACTCTACTTCTTTTACGAAAACTCAGGAATCTAACACTAATTTTCTAAATTTTAAGACTTATTAAATCTGAGCATTTGAGTTTGTAGGTGATTATTATGCTCTATACTTGAAATATTTTACAATTTAGAAAGAAAAATACAAAGATCAATTTGCAGCAGCTTGGTGAGTACATTGAAGAGAAGTTAAGGTGGATGGGGTATGATCATTCAGAAAACTACTTAACGAGTTCGAGGGGTGGCTTCAAGGCTTCCATTTGGCATGCTATATTAATTTTTGAGAGTATACCAATTCAGATTTTCAAAATTATTATTTTTTCCTTTTATCAGTCTCTACTTGGTGTAAGGGAACACCAGTATGTGCACGAGGAAATCTCTGGCCCCAGGCAAACACTCAGCTGGCAGTCCAATTTGAGTTGTTATGCTGTAATTACCAGGCAAATAGATAGAACTAGAATCTGAGTTAGACCATTCCTTATTAAATTTTTCAATTTTTTATATGAAGGACGTGACCAATTCATACCCCATAAGGGAAGTCAACCTCAAGAAGACTGGGTTTTCTTTCCTAGCACTGGTCCTTTTGCAACTCCAGACCTGTGTGTCCTTGGATGGTCAGTTACAATGGAGTAGACATTAGAAGGCAACTGGCCAGCTGTCATCTTTCACAATGAGACAGTACTGTGTCCCCACACCGGAACGCCTACAAGTAAGATGACAGAATGATACCCTGGAACATCCTCCGTCCTTTTTCTAAGAAAATTAGATGTGGACCGGAAAACTGCTTGTCAATATATCAACGTGAATTTATCCCTTTGATTTTTGCATTTCCACTCAAATAATTTTAAATTTAGCTTTGTACAAGACTCCTACATTCAGGTTAAAAATTCCAGCATAACAACTCAAATTGGACTGCCAGCTGAGTGTTATTTATATCAAAATTCTATAATTAGCAGGAGCAATGACACTTGGTCTTAGTGGTTTGTGTGGCTGTAAAATAGAAGAACCCGGGATGTGTTCACAGAAGCAAAGCACCTTCTGGGTTGTTTTTGTTCTCATGACCTCTGAACCCCTTTCTGTGCTCATGCATCACTGTTCCAGCCACAATCATTGCCCACATGACTGGTCAAGGGGAACTTTGCTGTACTTGCATCCTAGAAGCACCCACTTTCAGTTGATTTCTCTCCTACTTAGGGGAATGAGCAGAGTGACTCCCTTGAAAGGGGTAAATGTATTATAGGATGAATGATGCCAGTGATACTCGTCCAACTAAAGCTGAACTGTGCTTTACTCCCCACTCCTCCATACAATCATCATAACAAGGAATGCGCGTAATCATTGAATTCAAAGGATGTCTTTCTGTTCATGCATCTGTCCACAGCTCACCGAGTGCTCCTTGTGTGTCAGAGGTCCTGGCAGGTGCTGGGGCTCCATGGGGAAACACAGCCCCTGGCGATGAGGAGTTATTCACTCAATTGAGGTCACAGACAACTCAGCAAGAGGATTTCAGGAGCCAGGTCTCAGAGTAGAAGGGCTGTGGGAGCATGAGGAAGGAGGGTCTCTGCCTCAGTGGGCAGGCTTGGGGGAGGCACCCAGAGGAGCTGCAGCCTGGCTTGGTCTCTGTGGCTGTGGAAAAAGCAACAAAAATGGTGAGGAAGGGAGAGAAACAGAGTTCAGACCGAGGAAGCAGCCAAGGTGCAGAGGTGATGAAGAAGAGCCTTGTGCTCAGGGCAGTTTATAACTGGAATGTTAGATTAGAGGCCAGGGAAGAAGCCTGGGTGAGGATCCACAGGCAGAAGAACTTAGGGGCCAACCCGCTGGAGAGTGATGGATTCTAAGTTGCTGGAGGAGAGATATATCTTTTGCAGTAACCTGTCTCGATGTTTTTGGTTTGTCAGTCTTATTATATCACAATGTCACATGCATCCACCTGAGACCTATTGTACAAAATGTATGAGACACAGCAGTGAACATGGTTCATTGATTCTTGCACTCCTGGATTTTCTGCTATTCATCTCTGGCAGTTACCTAAGCCCTTCGGCAGACTCAGGGCATTCATGTGTATGAACGTTGCTTTGGTATTTTCTTCTAGGCATTAGAGCTTGAAAAGTTTACCACTGTGCTATCATTACATTCTCTTGTAGGAATTTGTTTCGAAGACATAATATTTAAGTGCCTAAATGCAGGAACATCCTTTCTTCCACAGGAGTTTTAGATAAACTCTTGTTTCTGAACAAAAATGATAAAATTTAAAACAGTACACCAGTAGACTTTATAGGTATGTTCAAGAGCTGAGTAGTTGAAAAAACCGTATCATAACACCTGAGATTATCTAATCAAGAAGAGAGAATACATCCAGAAATGGGGACACATCATCTTGGAGGCTTAGGAGATAGTAAATACTTATTCAAATCATGGTGACCACTGCCAGTGACATCCCCTGCATCAATTTCACCCCCATCATTTCCTACGGCCACCCACCCCTCCATAACTCACCCCTGATGGAAGTATACTATGAAGATGCATGGTTCCATCTTTGTACTGCTAAAATAAACAGAAGGAAATTCAGAATATTTTGGGGGAAGGGGAAAATGTGGAGCTTGGAACTTCATGCTGTAACATGGGTCTGTGGACTGGGGCAAGTCCCCTTCCTCATACCTCAGTGTTACTTGCTGTTATCAAGATTACTAGAAAGACAATTCACAAATCAGTGCTTGGTCTTAAGTCTATATTCCAAACATCAGCAACTTGGAGTGGAAGGGTGAAACACAAGATACCTCCCTCTCCTCCTCTTGTAGGCTGGAGACTAAGAAGGAAAGAGGAACTCTCTTCATTTCATTTTCTGTTTTTCTGGTTGACCCAGATTGGCATTGGATGACATCTTTATGGCCAGCATCTGCATGCTTGCTCCCATGTGGCACAGTGTGTTTTGCTTCTGGAGACCATTCAGGAAGCCCCACTGCACATTTTCCTGACCTGGGAGATGGTAGCTGACTTGCTTCTTCTAGTGACCCTCGGCTCTGGTTCCCCTGGCTTTCTGCAAATTGTCTTCTTAGGTGTAAAAACAATCTAAGCCAGTTTATTTGCCGCTAGGGCCACTAGACCCCAATGAAACCCAATCACCCCTGTGCCATGAAGTGGTGGGAGTGCAGCCTGATTTACTACCACTGGCCCCTTCCCTGACATCCCCCTCCACCCATGCCCACTCTTGCTTAAATAAGCAGAGGGGTGAATTGACAAGTCAAACTGCAGACCAAGGAGAAATGAGATGTCAGACTCCACTTTCTGAATATACCTCCAGTTTTCACAAAGTAAGTCTCTTAACACTGTCTTTAGTAAGTTTGAAGAAGCCTTTCCTTCTGAAAAGGAACATAAGCCCTAGCTGTCTCCAGTAGCCCCATGCATAAGACCTGACTCAATCGTTCTTATTGTCTCTTCACCATTGCATCACCTCCTCAAATGGGCTGAGATGATGGTTGTGCATGGCAGAGATGGCTCTCAAACCTCCTAATAGAACTTCAGGAACTGTCTGTTTCCTTTCCACTAGGACTACTTATATTATGTCTTATATTTCTTTTTCTTAATTTCATTATTATTATACTTTAAGTTTTAGGGTACATGTGCACAATGTGCAGGTTTGTTACATATGTATCCATGTGCCATGTTGGTGTGCTACACCGATTAACTCATCATTTAGCATTAGGTATATCTCCTAATGCTATCCCTTCCCCCTCCCCCCACCCCACAACAGTTCCCAGAGTGTGATGTTCCCCTTCCTGTGTCCATGTGTTCTCATTGTTCAATTCCCACCTATGAGTGAGAACATGCAGTGTTTGGGTTTTTGTCCTTGCGATAGTTTACTGAGAATGATTATTTCCAGTTTCATCCATGTCCCTACAAAGGACATGAACTCATCGTTTTTTATGGCTGCATAGTATTCCATGGTGTATATGTGCCACATTTTCTTAATCCAGTCTATTGTTGTTGGACATTTGGGTTGGTTCCAAGTCTTTGCTATTGTGAATAGTGCCTCAATAAACATATGTGTGCATGTGTTTTTATAGCAACATGATTTATAGTCCTTTGGGTATATACCCAGTAATGGGATGGCTGGGTCAAATGGTATTTCTACTTCTAGATCCTTGAGGAATCACCACACTGACTTCCACAATGGTTGAACTAGTTTACAGTCCCACCAACAGTGTAAAAGTGTTCCTATTTCTCCACATCCTCTCCAGCACCTGTTGTTTCCTGACTTTTTAATAATGGCCTTTCTAACTGGTGTGATTTGCTATCTCATTGTGGTTTTGATTTGCATTTCTCTGATAGCCAGTGATGATGAGCATTTTTTCATGTGTATTTTGGCTGCATAAATGTATTCTTTTGAGAAGTGTCTGTTCATGTCCTTTGCTCACTTTTTGATGGGGTTCTTTGTTTTTTCTTGTAAATTTCTTTGAGTTCATTGTAGATTCCAGATATTAGCCCTTTGTCAGATGAGTAGGTTGCGAAAATTTTCTCCCATTTTGTAGGTTGCCTGTTCACTCTGATGGTAGTTTCTTTTGCTGTGCAAAAGCTCTTTAGTTTAATTAGATCCCATTTGTCAATTTTGGCTTTTGTTGCCATTGCTTTTGGTGTTTTAGACATGAAGTCCTTGCCCATGCCTATGTCCTGAATGGTATTGCCTAGGTTTTCTTCTAGGGTTTTTATGGTTTTAGGTCTAACATGTAAGTCTTTAATCCATCTTGAATTAATTTTTGTATAAGGTGTAAGGAAGGGATCCAGTTTCAGCTTTCTACATATGGCTAGCCAGTTTTCCCAGCACCATATATTAAATAGGGAATCCTTTCCCCATTTCTTGTTTTTGTCAGGTTTGTCAAAGATCAGATGGTTGTAGACATGCAGTGTTATTTCTGAGGGCTCTGTTCTGTTCCATTGATCTACATCTTGGTTTTGGTACCAGTACCATGCTGTTTTGCTTACTGTAGCCTTGTAGTATAGTTTGAAGTCAGGTAGCGTGATGCCTCCAGCTTTGTTCTTTTGGCTTAGGGTTGACTCGGCGATGCAGGCTCTTTTTTGGTTCCATATGAACTTTAAAGTAGTTTTTTCCAATTCTGTGAAGAAAGTCATTGGTAGCTTGATGGGGATGGCATTGAATCTATAAATTACCTTGGGCAGTATGGCCATTTTCACGATATTGATTCTTCCTATCCATGAGAATGGAATGTTCTTCCATTTGTTTGTATCCTCTTTTATTTCATTGAGCAGTGGTTTGTAGTTCTCCTTGAAGAGGTCCTTCACGTCCCTTGTAAGTTGGATTCCTAGGCATTTTATTCTCTTTGAAGCAATTGTGAATGGGAGTTCACTCATGATTTGGCTCTCTGTTTGTCTGTTATTGGTGTATAAGAATGCTTGTGATTTTTGTACATTGATTTTGTATCCTGAGACTTTGCTGAAGTTGCTTATCAGCTTAAGGAGATTTTGGGCTGACACAATGGGGTTTTCTAGATATACAATCATGTCATCTGCAAACAGGGATAATTTGACGTCCTCTTTTCCAAATTGAATGCCCTTTATTTCCTTCTCCTGCCTGATTGCCCTGGCCAGAACTTCCAGCACTATGTTGAATAGGAGTGGTGAGAGAGGGCATCCCTGTCTTGTGCCAGTTTTCAAAGGGAATGCTTCCAGTTTTTGCCCATTCAGTATGATATTGGCTGTGGGTTTGTCATAGATACCTCTTATTATTTTGAGATATGTCCCATCAATACCTAATTTATTGAGAGTTTTTAGCATGAAGGGTTGTTGAATTTTGTCAAAGGCCTGGTCTACATCTATTGAGATAATCATGTGGTTTTTGTCTTTGGTTCTGTTTATATGCTGGATTACATTTATTGATTTGCATATGTCGAACCAGCCTTGCATCCCAGGGATGAAACCCACTTGATCATGGTGGATAAGCTTTTTGATGTGCTGCTGGATTTCTTTTGCTAGTATTTTATTGAGGATTTTTGCATGAATGTTCATCAAGGATATTGGTCTAAAATTCTCTTTTTTGGTTATATCTCTGCCAGGTTTTGGTATCAGGATGATGCTGGCCTCATAAAATGAGTTAGGGAGGATTCCTTCTTTTTCTATTGATTGGAATAGTTTCAGAAGGAATGGTACCAGTTCCTCCTTGTACCTCTGGTAGAATTCGGCTGCATGTGAGATGGGTTTCCTGAATACAGCACACTGATGAGTCTTGACTCTTTATCCAATTTGCCAGTCTGTGTCTTTTAATTGGAGCATTTAGTCCATTTAGATTTAAAGTTAATATTGTTATGTGTGAATTTGATCCTGTCATTATGATGTTAGCTAGTTATTTTGATCGTTAGTTGGTGCAGTTTCTTTCTAGCCCTGATGGTCTTTACAATTTGGCATGTTTTTGCAATGGCTGGTACCAGATGTTCCTTTCCATGTTTAGTGCTTCCTTCAGGAGCTCTTTTAGGGCAGGCCTGGTGGTGACAAAATCTCTCAGCATTTGCTTGTCTGTAAAGTATTTTATTTCTCCTTCACTTATGAAGCTTAGTTTGGCTGGATATGAAATTCTGGGTTGAAAATTCTTTTAAGAATGTTGAATATTGGTCCCCAATCTCTTCTGGCTTGTAGAGTTTCTGCCAAGAGATCAGCTGTTAGTCCAATGGGCTTCCCTTTGTGGGTAACCTGATCTTTCTCTCTGGCTGCCCTTAACATTTTTTCCTTCATTTCACCTTTGGTGAATCTGACAATTATGTGTCTTGGAGTTGCTCTTCTCGAGGAGTATCTTTGTGGCGTTCTCTGTATTTCTTGAATCTGACAATTATGTGTCTTGGAGTTGCTCTTCTCGAGGAGTAGCTTTGTGGCGTTCTCTGTATTTCTTGAATCTGAATGTTGGCCTGCCTTGCTAGATTAGGGAAGTTCTCCTGGATAATATCCTGCAGAGTGTTTTCCAACTTGGTTCCATTCTCCCCATCACTTTCAGGTACACCAATCAGACATAGATTTGGTCTTTTCACATAGTCCCATATTTCTTGGAGGCTTTGTTCATTTCTTTTTATTCTTTTTTCTCTAAACTTCCCTTCTGGCTTCATTTCATTCATTTCGTCTTCCATCACTGATACCCTTTCTTCCAGTTGATTGCATCGGCTCCTGAGGCTTCTGCATTCTTCACATAGTTCTCGAGTCTTGGCTTTCAGCTCCATCAGCTCATTTAAGCACTTCTCTGTATTGGTTATTCTAGTTATACATTCATCTAATTTTTTTTCAAAGTTTTTAACTTCTTTGCCATTGGTTTGAATTTTCTCTTGTGGCTAGGTGTAGTTTGATCATCTGAAGCCTTCTTCTCTCCACTCATCAAAGTCATTCTCTGTCCTGCTTTGTTCTGTTGCTGGTGAGGAACTGCATTCCTTTGGAGGAGGAGAGGTGCTCTGCTTTTAAGAGTTTCCAGTTTTTCTGCTCTGTTTTTTCCCCATCTTTGTGGTTTTATCTACTTTTGGTCTTTGATGATGGTGACGTAAAGATGGGTCTTTGGTGTGGATATCCTTTCTGTTTGTTAGTTTTCCTTCTAACAGACAGGACCCTCAGCTGCAGGTCTGTTGGAGTTTGCTAGAGGTCCACTCCAGACCCTGTTTGCCTGGGTATCAGCAGCAGTGGCTGCAGAACAGCAGATTTTTGTGAACCGCGAATGCTGCTGCCTGATCGTTCCTCTGGAAGTTTTGTCTGAGAGGAGTACCCGGCCATGTGAGGTGTCAGTCTGCCCCTACTGGGGGTGCCTCCCAGTTAGGCTGCTCGGGGGTCAGGGACCCACTTGAGGAGGCAGTCTGCCTGTTCTCAGATCACCAGCTGCATGCTGGGAGAACCACTACTCTCTTCAAAGCTGTCAGACAGGGGCATTTAAGTCTGCAGAGGTTACTGCTGTCTTTTTGTTTTTCTGTGCCCTGTCCCCAGAGGTGGAGCCTACAGAGGCAGGCAGGCCTCCTTGAGCTGTGGTGGGCTGTACCCAGTTCCAGCTTCCTGGCTGCTTTGTTTACCTAAGCAAGCCTGGGCAATGGCGGGTGCCCCTCCCTCAGCCTTGCTGCTGCCTTGCAGTTTGATCTCAGACTGCTGTGCTAGCAATCAGCGAGACTCCATGGGCATAGGACCCTCCAAGCCAGGTGTGGGATATAATCTCCTGGTGTGCCGTTTTTTAAGCCTGTCGGAAAAGCGCAGTATTAGGGTGAGAGTGACCCAATTTTCCAGGTGCCGTCTGTCACCCCTTTCTTTGACTAGGAAAGGGAACTCCCTGACCCCTTGCACTTCCCAAGTGAGGCAATGCCTTGCCCTGCTTTGGCTCGCACATGGTGCACTGCACCCACTGTCCTGCGCCCACTGTCTGGCACTCCCTAGTGAGATGAACCTGGTACCTCAGATGGAAATGCAGAAATCACCTGTCTTCTGCATCGCTCATGCTGGGAGCTGGAGACCGGAGCTGTTCCTTTTCGGCCATCTTGGCTCTACCCCTCTGTGTCTTACATTTCTTAATGAAAATAAATCAATGAACTCTGGTTGAAAATTTTATTTTAGAGAGAGAATATTGAAATCAATCTGAAATATGTTTTTGTATATGCAGGCTATCCAAGTTGAATGTCCTATTGACAAGTGGAAAAGATTAGAAATATGTACTCTTAACTAACTACTTCATAAAAATCTAAGATTGAGGAAATTGTTGAGGGAAAGAGTGGAAAGGAAGAAGAGAATATAAGGTCAAAATGCATTTATTGAATGACCACTGCTTGAAGTGATGCCAGAGGTGCTTTGGAAGAGTTAAGGATGGGTAGGCAGAAAGGTAGGCATTGTGTGGCATTGTTGAAAAAAAGAGGAGCATCTTTTTGAGTCAGAAAAAAATCCTGACAAAGACTACATGGTGATATGATAGTAGTAATATCCTGATTTAATGCCCAGAAAGAGAAAAAAAATACATGATAATAACAATAATAATGGTGATGATGATGATGATGGTGATGATGAAGGTGATGTGATGGTGATTATGCTGGTGATGATGGTGGTGTTGGTCATGATATGATCATGATGGTGATGATGATGGTTATGATGGTATGATAATGATGTTGATGGTGATGACAAAGGAGATGTTGATGGTGATGGTGATGATGTTAATATGGTATTGATGATGGTGATGGTGATGATTATATGATCATGATGGTGATGATGTTTATGATGATAGGATGATAATGATGGTGATGAAGGAGATGATGATGGTGATGATGATGATGTTGATGGTGATGATGATGATAGTGATGGTGATGGTTCTGATGTTGATAAGAGAAGCAGTTAATATTTAGGTAGCAGGTGCTCTGAACTAATACATAATCCATATTTATTGGCCTCCTTGAACTTCACAACCACTCAATGATGTAAGTAGTGTTTTTCTCAACATAATACAGATGAGAAAAGTAAGGTAAACTCTACATTTGGATTTTATAAGAGCTACTTTATGGAGAACTGTTGTCTTTTCTGGTCTCAGTATTCTTCAATAGTAACTCACGAACATGCTCTGAGCATGTCTGTAAACAGCCCTCCAGAGCCATTCAAGACTTTAAAGCTATGATCAAATGAAAAGGGAAAAGTAATCTCTTTTCCCCAAAGTACTAAAGAACACAGGCCTGATAATCTGAGGCTCCCAGATATAATATGTTTTTGAAGTTGAGAATGCCTCAAACACTACAGTTAAAAGTAACTTTTGCCTTCATAAAGGTAACTAAATTTGTCTTTGCCATCTCTCCAGCTATCAAAGAAATAATAGTAATAGCTAATGTTTATTATGTGGTCATCCCTATAAGCATGGGAATTTCCAGTCTGACAGCCAGGTTATGGTGGCAGGATTTGAGCTCTGGTGCCAGGGTTTATAAATTTAACTTTTTAACCACACCTGTTTTACATAAAAGCCAATGTCTGTGTTTCATCAGAAATCATTGAAGTGGCTGAGATGCCTAAAAAGCATCTTTAGTAGATTCCAATTAGCATCTCCAATAGTTTTTTCCCATTCAAGCTGAAGTTGCAAATCTCTCAGAAAAAATGCTTACATTCAAAACCACCCAGAAATGAGAGGTTTATACCGTTCAAATAACATAATGAGCTTACAGTATCATGATAGAAGTCTTTCTTATATTTAATATCACTGCTGCAGATAATAGAATTTTATTGATGTTAACACAAGTTGGGAGGTCATCTGCCCTTTAGAACAGGACTTCAGGTATTTTTTCAATTGTCCATACCAAACACTACCAAATTTAAAAAGTAATAAATTTCTGGCCGGGTGCGGTGGCTCACACCTGCAATCCGCAGACTTTGGGAAGCCGAGGCGGGTGGATCATGAGGTCAAGAAATCAAGACCATCCTGGCCAACATGGTGAAACGCCATCTCTACTAAAAAAAACAAAACAAACAAAAAACATTAGCTTGGTGTTGTGTCACACATCTATAGTCCCAGCTACTAGGGAGGCTGAGGCAGGGGAATTGCTTGAACCCAGGAGGCAGAGGTTGAAATGAGCTGAGATTGAGCCACTGCACTCCAGCCTGGTGACAGAGCGAGACTCCGTCTCAAAAAATAAATAAATACATACATACATAAATACATAAATAAATAAAATTCTATATAAGCTGCCAAGTTAGTTGTAAACTGTTCAACAGCAATAGGAAACTAATACATTAGTGAACTGCAAAATAGTTTCTTTAACTACTGTCCTTCATTTTAGTTTCAGTGCTTAAATTTTTCTCATGACCTCATCTAAACCTAATTATATCCCAAAGTCCTACCTCCAAATATCATCACATGGTGGGTTAGGGCTTCAACATATGAGTTTTTCAGGAAACAAATGATTCAGCCCATAACCCCACGACCATGCTTCTTGAAGAAATTATTTTAAATCTTTTTCATCTTTTTTTCCCCACAAATATTGGAATACTCATTCTATAGTAGGTACTCAAGAAATATTTAAATAACATACCAAGTCTCTTTCTCTATGGTACTGTATTAACTTGTGTTGTGGCTACACAGGAATGAACACTAATTATTCCAAATGGTTTCTGGAAATCTTTCATATCCTAGCATATCTGTTAAAAAATGGCACTTAGGAAGCAAGGCACTTGGTCATGTGCCCAGGAAAAAGGTACATTTTCTGAGAGACATATATGATTTTATGATTTGGTTCCTTACAGGTCTAAAAGAAAACTATGATACTGTAAGTCTGTAACACTACTGTTTACTAGTTGTTCAAACTGAAAGGAAGATGGGAGTAAACAGGAAACATTTTTAAATGGATTGAATTTAGTTTACAGGTAGATTTCATGCCAAAGTCTCTGAATGAATATTGTGTATAACACAAAATTTGATTGAATAATATTATTTAACAAGAAAGTTATAATGTAAGTATGATTTAAGAAATAATTTTCTCCAGCCATATTGAATAAGTTAGTGCTAGGGAAAGATTGAGAAGTTTAGCAAAAAAATAAAAAATAAAAGCTTTTTGAGCCTCTTGAGACAATGGCAGTAATTTGAAGGATTCTGTAAAAATCTAATGTACAGGTCAGATATCAGTATGAAGAGAGGAGCAGAGGACTGGAGGTTGAATATTAATTTGGTTTCTATAATTGGCAAGTCCTGTAACCCTGTACAATCACCACTTAACCCTTCAGGGCATCAGTTTTCTCAACTGTAAACCAAGGAGACTAAAGTCAGTATCTTTAAAATTATTTTATTTTCAAGATCCTATAACTCTGATATTAAAGGTATTGTATTGGGAATTTTTATATTTTATATAGTAATAAACATGAAATCTTGCTTGGTTATTGAAATATTGGTTTAGCTCATTTTTTTCAAACTCTTATTTTTAAAGAGAATCAACTTATAGTAAAAGAACAAATAAGAAACATTTGACTCTGGCTGGGTGCGGTGGCTCACGTCTGTAATCCCAGCACTTTGGGAGGCTGAGGCGGGCAGGTCACGAGGTCAGGAGATCGAGACCATCCTGGCTAACACGGTGAAACCCTGTCTCTCTAAAAATACAAAAAAAAATTAGCCGGGCATAGTGGTGGGCACCTGTAGTCCCAGCTACTCGGGAGGCTGAGGCAGGAGAATGGTGTGAACCCCGAAGGCGGAGCTTGCAGTGAGCAGAGATCACACCACTGCACTCCAGCCTGGGCGACAGAGCAAGACTCTTGTCTCAAAAAAAAAAAAAAAAAAAAAAAAAACCATTTGATTCTTATGATTTGTTCCAAAAACAGTTTGGAAACAAGGTATCTTTTGAAAGTGATGGTAGCACATCACAGATCCCAGGATTTGAGTTGACTCAAAACCTCCCCAAGGATCTGAACCTGATAATGACATTCACACTAAGTAGAAACATGTCCAGCAAGCCAGATGGCCTGCAGAGAGGTGTGAAAGAATATTTTGTACTATTAAAATCACAACAGTAGGTCATTAACACTTTAATAATGATGAAAATGTCAAATTGTATATTTCTTAAGAAGAAAAAACATAAGCATTTTAGTAGGTGTTTGTAGGCTTTAAATGCATTGAGACTATCTGGGGATTTTAAGAAGGAATAACCCCATGTCCTTCCAAAAATGGTATAGCAACTTAGGGTGTTAGAGTGGATTAAATAGTGTCCCACCAAAATTCGTATCAGCCTGGAATCTGAGAATGTGATCTTATTTGGAAATTGGGTCTTTGTAGATGTAATCGGTTACATTACGATGAGGTCACACTGCTCAGACTGGGTCTTAAATCCCATGAATGGTGTCCTTCTAAGAGGGGAAAAAACACACACAGACATATATAAGGAAGAGGCGATGTGAAGACAGAGGTAGAGACTGGAGAGTTGCAGCCACAAGTCAGGGAAAACAGGATTGCTGCAAACCAGGAGCTAGGAAGAGGCAGGGAAGCATTCTCCCCCATACCTGTCAGAGAGAGTATGGCCCTGTGATATTTCACTTTGGACTGTTAGCCTCTAGAATATGAGAGAACAAATTTCTCTTGTTTTATGCCACCAAGTTTGTGGTAATTCGTTACAGTAGCTCTAGGGACCAACACAAGTGTTAATTGGATAAAGTGGTAGAAAATGGGGGAAGGAGACCACATATGTTGAAGCCCGGTTGTAACTGTGCACTTTTCACACTTTATCCACTTTAATTCTTATAATAATGTTATAAGTATTATTACCCCCATTTTACAAAATTAATAAATGTATGTTCATGATAATATAGCTGGTAACTGGTGGATAAGGATGAAAACCAGATCCAAGTATCAAAGTTGTGCTTTTGCTACTATCGTCATTAAGAGGAGCAGAGGGCTTGGTCAAATATCTCAATATATGGCAAGTGGAGGAAAGCAACCCAGCTTTGGTTATTCAAGAGGAAAAACAGGAAGATGAGTGGTCCTTAGAGGCAAAAGATGTTGAACATGAGTCTTCATTGGAGGCAGGAAGTGTGGACACCCATGTTCATTGGAGGCAGCAGGTGTGAACCACCATGTTCATGGGAGGCAGCAGGTGTGGACACGTGCTCATTTGAGGCAGGGGTCATGGACACGTGTGTTTTCAAGGCAGCAGGTGGCCAATATGAAGCTAATTGCCCCAGACAGTGAAAGTTGCAGAGGGACAACCTGACGGCAGCCTGAGCCCCCGTTCTCCACGAGGGTATTCCCAGGCACTGTCTCTGCTGGAATGATCAATCTGTGTGAAGGAGGCATACGTAGAAAATGGAACTGTATGGTCACATAAAAACAGAAGTGGAAGATTCTGTGTGTCAAACTTGCCTATTCCGATTGCATTATGCCTTCATTATAACTGGCACTGTAGGTATCACAAAGATGGGTACAATTTTTAATCCAGTTCTGTAGTGTAATGGAGGATAAGTCCCACATAGACACAGGCAACTCATTCATTATCACCCTCACCGCCGTGCAGAATGATGGTGTGTGTGTCGATGCACCCTCCTGGTATGAATATTCAAGGCCCGGCTCTGTGACAATGGTGTGTTTTCTAGATTTACTGGAAATCTATGTCCCTGGTCAAAAATCAAATGTGGATGGCCCCCTGAGTTGCCCTTTTTAATACATGGCTCACTTTATGAAATAGCCACTCAAAAAATCTGCCAGGGAAGTGTATTATCTATGGATTAAACAATTTTCCCATTTGATTATCTGATGAAATCAGAATGCTGGAGTACTAAGATTGAAAAAGATTACATTTCAAAATATAAAACCTTGGATCTATTCTTGAAGAGGAAAGAAACATTTTCTGGTCTTGATTATACTTAACATGTGACATCAGGACTGCTAAGGGAAGTTGTTCCCCAGACTCCTACAAGATCTGGCAGGCCCTGTGGTTGCCTCTGTGCTCCAGTCCTTTCTGTCTGTGTTTTCTGTCTTGTGATTCCTGAACACCATGGAGCAGGTGTCTGAATCTCCATAATTCCTGGCACAGAGAAAGCATTGAGCAGTATTAATTAACCCTGCCTCACCCAGCCTTATTTAAACATTATCCAAAGCTGGATAATGGCAAAGATGATGAGCATATACCTGGTGATCAAAGGTCAAGTCCACCTACTCAGTCTTAACCATAAATTCTATTACAAAAATACAAACTGCCTACTATTCTAGACAGTCTCCCTGTAAAATTGAGTACCATCACATAAGGGCCAATTTTAGAAACTGTCTGTATTCATAACTTCTAAAATCAACAAAAACCAGGTATATGACCCTGAAAAAAAAACCTGCCTTCTATATTCAAGAAGAAACTGTTAGTGAAAATGTTTTGAAAATGGTGATAATGTCCAAAGCTTTGTCTGCTGGCGTAGTAACTGAAATTTCAGCCACTTCACTCTCCACCGCCTGTTAAATGTATTCCCCCATCCCCAACTCAAGTGGCCGATAATGGCCTTAATTATAGTACATTTAGGCTCCAAAAGTAGGGGGAAAGGAGAAGAAAACACTGCTTGGTTCCAGCTGACTGGTCAAAGCCAATTCAAAGTGATTTATTTTGTCTAAGAAATAGCAGTCTCATGCAGTGAGTGAAGATCAAATAACTTCGTGTTTGTCGGAGAAAGGAAAGGACACTGAGTTCCAGAAATCTCATCTGGAACAGGAAGCCGAGGGGGCTCCTCCGGGATTTGTCAGCCACTGGCAGACATGGGTGTGCTCAGTGCAGCAGGGACAGGTGCCAGCAGGGGCTAGACCGAGGCTGCTTACCTGGACATGGGCCCTTTAATAAGGCAATCAATCTGAAATCAGGCAGGGAGAGGAACTGGGCTCTGGATGTTTTGTTTTCCATTCTCCTTTCCCTGTCTACTGCCATTCAGGCCTTCACCCCTATAAATCTCTCTGTTTTCCTCTAAAAAGCACGCTTCCTCTGCCCTCTGGTCAGAATGACTAGGTGGGAGGGTTTTTGCGGGTGTCTTATGGGACCTCCACCTCTCAGACTGAAGGGCCTGTGGGTCTGTAGGAAGGTTGCTCAGGAGCCCTGGATTCGGGGTGCCCACAGGAAGACCCCCACTTCAGAGGGCTATAGAGGATCGAAGTCTGACTGCTTGTGGTGGGCTGGTCCCTCTCTCTCAATCAATGGGATGAGAGTCAACTCTGAGACTGAATATGAAGGAATCAGTACCACCTGGGCCCACGGGGGTGAGCTGAATCTGCACACACAGGGGTGAGCTGGGTATGGGCCCACGAGGGTGAGCTGGGTTTGAACCCACAGGGGTGAGCTGGGTCTGAATCCACAGGGGTGAACTGGATCTGAACCCACAGGGGTGAACTGGGTCTGAACCCACAGGGGTGAACTGGGTCTGAACCCACAGGAGTGAGCTGGATCTGAACCCACAGGGGTGAGCTGGATCTGAACTCACGGGGGTGAGCTGGGTCTGGGCCTACGAGGATGAGCTGGTTCCAAACCCACAGGGGTGAGCTGGGTCTAGGCCTACAGGGGTGAGCTGGGTCTGGACAGAGGGGTGAGCTGGGTCTGCACACATGCAGGTGAGCTGGATGGGCTGGGTCTGCACACAGCCTGGAGACCTTGGCTGGAGAGGCTAGTGAGGAGCTGCAGGCATTTCAACACATTTTTATGTTTGGTTTGGACCAGAGAGACCTGGGTTGAATTACCTGCCACTCAGTAGCTGTGTGGCCTGCGGTACCTGAATCACTTCTCACGTCCATTTCCTCATCTATAGAATGAAAGGAAATGGCTCCTATGGCCCATTGCAGTGGCCCTCTGAAGCAACTCCCATCATGCTCATGGTCAGTCCTTGAACTACCATTGCCAGTGATTGGAATACAGCTGATACCTCATCGAAAACACCTCAATTCTCAGACAGTGGTTTCCAAACTTCACAGCTCACATTCTCTTGGAGTGGATGGTCAAAGTAAACACAAGATGCCCAGTTAAATTTGAATTTTATATAAATAATTTCAGATACTTTTTTTTAAATTTCATTATTATTATACTTTAAGTTTTAGGGTACGTGTGCACAATGTGCAGGTTTGTTACATATGTATCCATGTGCCATGTTGGTGTGCTGCACCCATTAACTCGTCATTTAGCATTAGGTATATCCCCTAATGCTATCCCTTCCCCTTCCCCCAACCCCACAACAGTCCGCAGAGTGTGATGTTCCCCTTCCTGTGTCCATGTGTTCTCATTTTTCAGTTCCAACCTATGAGTGAGAACATGCGGTGTTTGGGTTTTTCTCCTTGCGATAGTTTGCTGAGAATTGTGGTTTCCAGTTTCATCCATGTCCCTACAAAGGACATGAACTCATCATTTTTATGGCTGCATAGTATTCCATGGTGTATATGTGCAACATTTTCTTAATCCAGTCTATCGTTCTTGGACATTTGGGTTGGTTCCAAGTCTTTGCTATTGTGAATGGTGCCCCAATAAACATACGTGTGCATGTGTCTTTATAGCAGCATGATTTACAGTCCTTTGGGTATATATCCAGTAATGGGATGGCTGGGTCAAATGGTATTTCTAGTTCTAGATCCCTGAGGAATCGCCACACTGCCTTCCACAATGGTTGAACTAGTTTACAGTCCCACCAACAGTGTAAAAGTGTTCCTATTTCTCCACATCCTCTCCAGCACCTGTTGTTTCCTGACTTTTTAATGATGGCCATTCTAACTGGTGTGAGATGGTGTCTCATTGTGGTTTTGATTTGCATTTCTCTGATGGCCAGTGATGATGAGCATTTTTGCATGTGTTTTTTGGCTGCATAAATGTATTCTTTTGAGAAGTGTCTGTTCATATCCTTCATCCACTTTTTATGGGGTTGTTTTTTCTTGTAAATTTGTTTGAGTTCATTGTAGATTCCGGATATTAGCCCTTTGTCAGATGAGTAGGTTGCAAAAATTTTCTCCCATTTCGAAGGTTAACTGTTCACTCTGATGGTAGTTTCTTTTGCTGTGCAGAAGCTCCTTAGTTTAATTAGATCCCATTTGTCAATTTTGGCTTTTGTGCCATTGCTTTTGGTGTTTTAGACATGAAGTCCTTGCCCATGTCTATGTCCTGAATGGTATTGCCTAGGTTTTCTTCTAGGGCTTTTATGGTTTTAGGTCTAACATGTAAGTCTTTAATCCATCTTGAATTAATTTTTGTATAAGGTGTAAGGAAGGGACCCAGTTTCAGCTTTCTACATATGGCTAGCCAGTTCTCCCAGCACCATTTATTAAATAGAGAATCCTTTCCCCATTGCTTGTTTTTGTCAGGTTTGTCAAAGATCAGATGGTTGTATATATGTGGCATTATTTCTGAGGGCTCTGTTCTGTTCCATTGATCTATATCTCTGTTTTGGTACCAGTATCATGCTGTTTTGGTTACTGTAGCCTTGTGGTATAGTTTGAAGTCAGGTAGTGTGATGCCTCCAGCTTTGTTCTTTTGGCTTAGGATTGACTTGTCGATGTGGGCTCTTTTTTGTTTCCATATGAACTTTAAAGTAGTTTTTTCCAATTCTGTGAAGAAAGTCATTGGTAGCTTGATGGGGATGGCATCAAATCTATAAATTACCTTGGGCAGTGTGGCCATTTTCACGATATTGATTCTTCCTACCCATGAGCATGGAATGTTCTTCCATTTGTTTGTATCCTCTTTTATTTCATTGAGCAGTGGTTTGTTGTTCTCCTTGAAGAGGTCCTTCACATCCCTTGTAAGTTGGATTCCTAGGTATTTTATTCTCTTTGAAGCAATTGTGAATGGGAGTTCACTCATGATTTGGCTCTCTGTCTGTTATTGGTGTATAAGAATGCTTGTGATTTTTGTACACTGATTTTGTATCCTGAGACTTTGCTGAAGTTGCTAATCAGCTTAAGGAGATTTTCGGCTGACACAATGGGGTTTTCTAGACATACAATCATGTCATCTGCAAACAGGGACAATTTGACTTCCTGTTTTCCAAATTGAATACCCTTTATTTCCTTCTCCTGCCTAATCGCCCTGGCCAGAATTTCCAGCACTATGTTGAATAGGAGTGGTGAGAGAGGGCATCCCTGTCTTGTGCCAGTTTTCAAAGGGAATGCTTCCAGTTTTCGCCCATTGAGTATGATATTGGCTGTGGGTTTGTCATAGATAGCTCTTATTATTTTGAGATACGTCCCATCAATACCTAATTTATTGAGAGTTTTTAGCATGAAGGGTTGTTGAATTTTGTCAAAGGCCTTTTCTGCATCTATTGAGATAATCATGTGGTTTTTGTCTTTGGTTCTGTTTATATGCTGGATTACATTTACTGATTTGCATATGTTGATCCAGCCTTGCATCCCAGGGATGAAGCCCACTTGATCATGGTGGATGAGCTTTTTGATGTGCTGCTGGATTCGGTTTGCCAGTATTTTATTGAAGATTTTTGCATGAATTTTCATCAAGGATATTGCTCTAAAATTCTCTTTTTTGGTTATGTCTCTGCCAGGCTTTGGTGTCAGGATGATGCTGGCCTCATAAAATGAGTTAGGGAGGATTACCTCTTTTTTTATTGATTGGAATAGTTTCAGAAGGAATGGTACCAGTTCCTCCTTGTACCTCTGGTAGAATTCGGCTGTGAATCCATCTGGTCCTGGACTTTTTTTGGTTGGGAAGCTATTGATTATTGCCACAATTTCTGAGCCTGTTATTGGTCTATTCAGAGATTCAACTTCTTCCTGATTTAGTCTTGGGAGGGTGTATGTGTCGAGGAATTCATCCATTTCTTCTAGATTTTCTAGTTTATTTGCATAGAGGTGTTTGTAGTATTCTCTGATGGTAGTTTGTATTTCTGTGGGATTGGTGGTGATATCCCCTTTGTCACTGTTTATCGTGTCTCTTTGATTCTTCTCTCTTTTCTTCTTTATTAGTCTTGCTAGCGGTCTACCAATTTTGTTGATATTTTCAAAAAAAGAGCTCCTGGATTCATTAATTTTTTGAAGGTTTTTTGTGTCTCTATTTCCTTCAGTTCTGCTCTGATTTTAGTTATTTCTTGCCTTCTGCTAGCTTTTGAATGTGTTTGCTCTTGCTTTTCTAGTTCTTTTAATTGCACTGTTAAAGTGTCAATTTTGAATCTTTCCTGCCTTCTCTTGTGGGCATTTAGTGCTATAAATTTCCCTCTACACACTGCTTTGAATGTGTCCCAGAGATTCTGGTATGTTGTTTCTTTGTTCTCATTGGTTTCAAAGAACATCTTTATTTCCGCCTACATTTCATTATGTACCCATTAGTCATTCAGGAGCAGGTTGTTCAGTTTCTATATAGTTGAGCGGTTTTGAGTGAGTTTCTTAATTCTGAGTTCTAGTTTGATTGCACTGTGGTCTGAGAGACAGTTTGTTATAAATTCTGTTCTTTTACATTTGCTGAGGACAGCTTTACTTCCAACTATGTGGTCAATTTTGGAATGGGTGTGGTGTGGTGCTGAAAAAATGTATATTCTGTTGATTTGGGGTGGAGAGTTCTGTAGATGTCTATTAGGTCCGCTTGGTGCACAGCTGAGTTCAATTCCTGGGTATCCTTGTTAACTTTCTGTCTCATTGATCTGTCTAATGTTGACAGTGGGGTGTCAAAGTCTCTCATTATTATTGTGTGGGAGTCTAAGTCTCTTTGTAGGTCACTAAGGACTTGCTTTATGAATCTGGGTGCTCCTGTATTGAGTGCATATATATTTAGGATAGTTAGCTCTTCCTGTTGAATAGATCCCTTTACCATTATGTAATGGCCTTCTTTGTCTCTTTTGATCTTTGTTGGTTTAACGTCTGTTATATCTGAGACTTGGATTGCAACCCCTGCCTTTTTTTGTTTTCCATTTGCTTGGTAGATCTTCCTCCATCCCTTTCTTTTGAGCCTATGTGTGTCTCTGCACATGAGATGGGTTTCCTGAATACAGCACACTGATGGTTCTTGACTCTTTATCCAATTTGCCAGTCTGTGTCTTTTAATTGGAGCATTTAGCCCATTTACATTTGAAGTTAATATTGTTGTGTGTGAATTTTGTCCTGTCATTATGATGTTAGCTGGCTATTTTGCTCGTTAGTTGATGCAGTTTCTTTCTAGCCTTGATGGTCTTTACAATTTGGCATGTTTTTGCAGTGGCTGGTACCAGATGTTCCTTTCCATGTTTAGTGCTTCCTTCAGGAGCTCTTTTAGGGCAGGCCTGGTGGTGACAAAATCTCTCAGCATTTGCTTGTCTGTAAAGTATTTTATTTCTCCTTCACTTATGAAGCTTAGTTTGGCTGGATAAGAAATTCTGGGTTGAAAATTCTTTTAAGAATGTTGAATATTGGCCCCACTCTCTTCTGGCTTGTAGAGTTTCTGCCAAGAGATCCGCTGTTAGTCCGATGGGCTTCCCTTTGTGGGTAACCTGATCTTTCTCTCTGGCTGCCCTTAACATTTTTTCCTTCATTTCACCTTTGGTGAATCTGACAATTATGTGTCTTGGAGTTGCTCTTCTCGAGGAGTATCTTTGTGGCCTTCTCTGTATTTCCTGAATCTGAATGTTGTCCTGCCTTGCTAGATTGGGGAAGTTCTCCTGGATAATATCCTGCAGAGTGTTTTCCAATTTGGTTCCATTCTCCCCATCACTTTCAGGTACACCAATCAGACATAGATTTGGTCTTTTCACATAGTCCCATATTTCTTGGAGGCTTTGTTCATTTCCTTTTATTCTTTTTTCTCTAAACTTCCCTTCTCACTTCATTTCATTCATTTCATCTTCCATCACTGATACCCTTTCTTCCAGTTGATTGCATCAGTTCCTGAGGCTTCTGCATTCTTCACGTAGTTCTCAAGCCTTGGCTTTCAGCTCCATCAGCTCCTTTAAGCACTTCTCTGCATTGGTTATTCTAGGTATCCATTCGTCCAATTTTTTTTCAAAGTTTTTAACTTCTTTGCCATTGGTTTGAATTTCCTCCTGTAGCTCAGATAAGTTTTATCATCTGAAGCCTTCTTCTCTCGACTTGTGAAGTCATTCTCCATCCAGCTTTGTTCCATTGCTGGTAAGGAGCTGTGTTCCTTTGGAGGAGGAGAGGCGCTCTGCTTTTAAGAGTTTCCAGTTTTTCTGCTCTGTTTTTTCCCCATCTTTGTGGTTTTGTCTACTTTTGGTCTTTGATGATGGTGACGTACAGATGGGTTTTTGGTGTGGATGTCCTTTCTGTTTGTTAGTTTTCCTTCTAACAGACAGGACCTTCAGCTGCAGGTCTGTTGGAGTTTGCTAGAGGTCCACTCCAGACCCTGTTTGCCTGGGTATCAGCAGCGGTGGCTGCAGAAGAGCAGTGGCTGTAGAACAGTGGATATTGGTGATCTGCAAATGCTGCTGCCTGATTGTTCGTCTGGAAGTTTTGTCTCAGAGGAGTACCTGGCCGTGTAAGGTGTCAGTCTGCCCCTGCTTGGGGGTGCCTCCCAGTTAGGCTGCTCGGGGGTCATCGACCCACTTGAGGAGGCAGTCTGCCCATTCTCAGATCTCTAGCTGCATGCTGGGAGAACCACTACTCTTTTCAAAGCTGTCAGACAGGGACATTTAAGTCTGCAGAGGTGACTGCTGTCTTTTTGTTTGTCTGTGCCCTGTCCCCAGAGGTGGAGCCTACAGAGGCAGGCAGGCCTCCTTGAGCTGTGGTGGCTCCACCCAGTTCAAGCTTCCCAGCTGCTTTGTTTACCTAATCAAGCCTGGGCAATGGCAGGCGCCTCTCCCCCAGCCTTGCTGCCACCCTGCAGTTTGATCTCAGACTGCTGTGCTAGCAATCAGCGAGACTCCATGGGCATAGGACCCTCCAAGCCAGGTGTGGGATATAATCTCCTGGTGTGCTCTTTTTTAAGCCTGTCGGAAAAGCACAGTATTAGTGTGGGAGTGACCTGATTTTCCAGGTGGTGTCTGTCACCCCTTTCTTTGACTAGGAAAGGGAACTCCCTGACCCCTTGCACTTCCCAAGTGAGGCAATGCCTCGCCCTGCTTCGTCTTGTGCAAGGTGCACTGCACCCACTGTCCTGCGCCCACTGTCTGGCACTCCCTAGTGAGATGAACCCAGTACCTCAGATGGAAATGCAGAAATCACCCATCTTCTGCATCGCTCACGCTGAGAGATGTAGACCAGAGCTGTTCCTATTTGGCCATCTTGGCTCCACACCCCCCAGATACTTTTTAAAGATTAAGTGTGTCCATAAAACCCTTGGGGCATACCGATTCCAAAATATTATTCATTTTATCCATAGCATGAATTTCAATGCTGAGAATCTCTGGTCCTATGGTTCTTTATTAGAGCAAGGCACTGAAGGCTGCCAGCCACCCTGCAGCCCCTTAGATCACATGACATTTCCAGTTATCTCTGTAGAAGGGACTCAGTGGACCAGGAGAAAAAGTGTCATTACCAAAATTAGATACATATAGCCGACCACTCACCAAGGGTTACAGATACCTTGTTCTTGTCATGTACCGATATCCAAAACTTGAGCTTGGTGCTACATCAGGGTAAGAACACGGAGGACTTTGGTCTCTAGGTAGTTATGCACGTGTTATAGTTGTTGAATCTTAAATGCTTTGGTTTAATTACAACCAAGGAGCCAGAAGTGATTATTTGGACCTGAGCCGCTCCTGAGCACCACTGTCTAATGACATTATGAAAAATGCAGCTGAGACTTGCTTAGAACACCAGCCCTGACCATTGTCTACTGACAATACACAATCTAAGGTAAGGAAGGAAGGAAAGAAGGAAGGAAGGAAGGAAGGAAGGAAGGAAGGAAGGAAGGAAGGGAAGAAAGAAAAAGAGAAACGAAAGTTTATGGCAAAAAGTATATTATAAAAATTCGATTATTTCTAACTTCCACCTCTAAAGAATAAATAATAAGCAAGTAACTCTTTGTTTTTCATTTATATCTCATAATCTTCCTTTCCATTAAAGTCTAGGTTGGATTTATTTATTTATTCATTTATTTATTTTTGACATAGGATCTTATTCTTTCACTCAGTCTGAAGTACAGTGGTGCAATTATAGCTCACTGCAGCCTCAAATTCCTAGGCTCAAGGAATCCTCCTGCCTTGGCCTCCCAAAGTGCTGGGATTACAGGTGTCAGCCACTGCACCTGGTCTAGGTTGGAATTTAATAGGCAGTGCAATGAGGGCTTTAAGCATGGCATCTAGGATTCCCAGAATTCAACCTGCACCTTCCCCTGGGCTTTGCCCACAGCAGTGGGGGTGCCCAGAGCACCACATGTTCTTGGTAAACTTCTCTGCTCACTGCCTTTATGCCCCTGTCCCCCTCTTCCAACAGGGTGTCATTCCTCCCAGAACTCACACCACAAACCACCTGAGAGATCAACCCATAAAAAACCAGATTACCTATGTGTGACTAACTGACCACTGGCAGCAGCCCCCGGCCTTGCGTCATCCCCATTTACTTCAGGTGAGATGCCAGCCACCCATCAGTACCACCCCTGCTGCCATCCACACTTGACTCGACATCCCCAGATTTCCCACCCTTCTCTATTCTCTACCCCACCCCAGCTTCACCATGTGCCTTCATGGGATGTCAACTGCAGAGGCATCTGTACTTTTATTTATTCATTTATTTTTTTTAATTTTTATTTTTTTCGAGACAGAGTCTCACTCTGTCACCCAGGCTGGAGTGCAATGATGTGATCTCAGCTCACTGCAATCTTCGTCTCCAGGCTTCAAGCAATTCTCCTGCCTCAGCCTCCCAAGTACCTGGGATTACAGGCTTGCACCACCACGCCCAGCTAATTTTTGTATTTTTAGTAGAGATGGGGTTTCACCATGTTGGCCAGGATGGTCTCGAACTCTTGGTCTCAAGCGATCCACCTACCTTGGCTTCCCAAAGTGCTGAGATTACAGGCCTGAGGCACTGAGCCCAGCTCATCTGTACTTTTAAAGGCTTCTCTCAAGTTCAACGCCATGACTAACTGAAACCTATCATCTTTACTTCAGGACCCTGCTTCTCCTGCCAGCCTCTCAAACAGAGCCCTCATTTTCTGTTTCCCAATCCCACATACATCTGGATGGGAGGAAGGTATCCTCCTTGTTCCTCATTGCATCCAGGTAGCTATGTCTTCTTTGTCCTTCTCTCTTAAAAACCCAGGTTCTATTAACATGGGTGCCATCAGAGTGTCATTGGCCACCTCTCTTTGGAAGTTGCCTTTCCATGTGGCAGTTGTATACAATACATCCAGTCTTTTCCTACCATTTGCTGGGGATTTCGGCACATGACTCACTGGCTCACCCTCTTCATCACTATTCTTGTTTTCTTTCTTCACAAATTTTGTATCTGTCAAGAAGAAGATGATCCCTTCACTGCCTTGAATTTTTACCTCCTTGATCACTCCTTCCAGGCCTCTGAAGCCACTCCCCTCATGCTCACGGTCATTCCTAGACCTCCCATTGCCAGCAGTGATGGTTAATATCGAGGGTCAACTTGATTGAATTGAAAGATGCAAAGTGTGTGTGGAAGGGTTTCGCCAAAGATTAACATTTGAGTCAGTGGACTGGGAGAGGCAGACTCATCCTCAATCTGAGTGGGCACAATCTAATCAGCTGCCAATGCAGCTAGAATAAAGCAGGCAGGAGAAGATGGAAGAGTAGACTTGCTGAGTCTTCCGATCTTCAGCTTTCCCGTGCTGGATGCTTCTTGCCCTTGAACATCAGACTCTAAGTTCTTCAGCTTTTGGACTCTTGGACTCACAACAGTGATCTTCCAGGGGCTCTTGGGCCTTCAGCCACAGACTGAAGGCTGCTCTGTTGGCTTTCCTACTTTTGAGGTTTTGGGATTTTGACTTTCTTGCTCCTCAGCTTGCATACGACCTATTGTGGGACTTCACCTTGTGATCACATGAGTCAATACTCCTTAATAAACTTCCCTTAATATACACATCTATCCTATTACTTCTGTCCCTCTAGAGAACCCTAATACACCAGCAATTGGAACACTGTCTATATGTCACCCTAAAGTCCTCAATTCTCAGACAGTGGCCTCCAAACTTCACAGCTCACTTTCTCCTGGGGTGAGTGTCCAGATAAAACACAAGATGCCCCGTTAAATTTGAAGTTCAAAAAAGCAATTTCAGATAATTTTTTTAAGATTAAGCATGTCCATAAAACACTTGAGGCATGCTTATACCAAAATATTATTCATTTTTATTCTAAAATTAAAACGTAACTGGGATTCCTTTATTATTGATTAAATCTGGGAATCGTACCCTGCACCTTAATGCCAACAGTCTCTGACTGCATTAGGAGCTTCAAGCCTTTGTCCTGACCTTTTTCTGGGACCAACTTTTTTTAATCTCTTCCTCCCATTACTTAGATTCCACAGTCCCTCCTTGCTCACTACTTCCACCTTTGCATGGCAAAGCCCCAACATTGATTAAATCCAATTCTCTGCCCACTTTGTGACTACACCTGGATAGCTTCATATGGATTCATAAAAAATGTGTAATTATGCTCAATGATCTTTCTTTTTAATCTATGACCATGAATCTTAAGTAAATCCTTAACACTGTCCAATAATTCTACTATATTTCTTTTGCAAATTGTGTTTACGTTCCTAGAGAAGCTCGTTCAAATATCCTGATTTTTCTATAACCTCTAAATACCAACTTCCCTGCTTATTCTCAGTTAATGAATCTGTTTTCTATTTCACTGAGAAAATGGGAAAAAAATAAGAGTGACTCTCTCTTCCATCACAAATGAACCAACTTTCCCTGCAATGAGGCCATGTGTTCTGTCTTCCCTCCTGTTTCTATCTGGGCTCATTCCTCCACTTGTATCCAGTATTCCTTGTCTGTTTGCCCACTTTAGGTCTCTGCTTTTGCTATTACCTAACTTTTTCTATTGTCATTAAATGTTTCCATCTTTTTTTAAATTTCAATTTTTATTTCAGATACAGGGGATACATGTGCAGATGTGTTACAAGGGTATATTGCATCCAGGTAGTAAGCATAGTACCCAATAGGCAGTTTGTCAACCCATACCCCCTTCCTTCATCCCCACTGTAGTAGACTGCAGTGTCTATTGTTCCCATATTTATGTCCATGTCTGCTCAATGTTCAGCTCCCACTTATAAGTGAGAACATGCAATGTTTGGTTGTCTGTTTCTGTATTAATTTGCTTAGAATTGTGGCCTTTGGCTCTATCCTTGTTGCTACACAGGACTTTATTTTATTCCAAAGGAAAACAGACCCTTATACCAAAAAGACACGTTCTCATTTGTTCACTACTGTGCTATTCACAATAGCTAAGATATAGAATCAACCTAGGTACCCACCGTGGGATACCATGGAATACTATGTAGCCATAAAAAATGTCTCCTTCTTTAAGAGATCATCCCAATCAGCATGAATATGCATTGTATTAGGTCCTACTTTAAAAAATAATCCTTTACCCAACATCTCCCTTTGCTATCACAGAGGATGGCCTTGTTTCTCTCTACTCATGTATGCAGCAAAACTCCTCAACAGAGTTGCTGACTAACACTTCTTGAAAGTGCATACAAATAATCTAGAGACTTTTCTGAAATTCAGGCTCTGATTCAGTAAGTCTCCAGCATTCCTGTACTCTCAGCTACTTGAGAGGCCGAGGCAGGAGGATCTCTGGAGCCCAGGAGTTTGGGGTTGTAGTGTGCTATGATTGTGCCCTTGAATAGCCACTGCACTCTAGCCTGGGCAACACAGTGAAAACCCATCTCTAAAATAAATAAATATGAGCGAGAGAGATTCTGAATACTTAACAAGTTTAATAAGCTCTCAGGTGATGCCAATGGTTCTCCACCAAGGACCATGCCTTGAGGAGCAAGGGTCTGTAGATACTTCCTACTCTCTTTCTGAGCCCCTCCAACCAGGCTTCACCTCTCTCCATTGCCCCCTTGGGTTGCTACAGACTGCTCTGGCCCATTTTAATGTCAGTGCTCATTTCTTCTTGACTGTAGAATTTGACTCTCTTGAGAGGCTTTCTCCTCTTGTCTTCTAGGACCCCTCCTACCTCACTGATTTTGCCTCCTTTGTGGATCCTCTCAATCTTTACAGAGTCCACACAATGGAGGTTCCGGGGTGGAGATGTCCCTTCTCTATCCACAGTCTCTCCTTCTCTCTGTGTGACTGCATCCAGACGCATGACTTTAAATCCTCCAAAAGCTGATAATTCCTGTGTTTGTACATTCATCTCTAACATCTCCCCTGAGCATCCAAATGTTTCCTTAATATTTCTATTTGGAGATCTCAGGAGTCTCAAACATGTCATGTGCAAGACAGGATTTTTAAATTCTCCCCCATACACTCCCCTCCTCTCAGGAATTAGTGCCATAATTTACCCAGTTTCCTAGACTAGAAATGCAGGATTCATCTTTGTCTTCACTCTTTCCCTCACCTTCCTCATACAGTTCATTAGCAAATTGGACTCTCAAAATATATCTCAATTCTGAGCCAACCTTCTAAGATACTACAACCCTTATCCAATCCTTTATCCTCCCTTTTTGAAATGTACAATCCCTAACAGGGATTTCTGCCTCTACTATGATAAGGCATGGGTCCACCATAAAAAACTATTTTCAAAGACATCTTTGACATACAGAAGCTAAAATGCCTTAAAGTATCCTTAAAAATGTTCAGAATGATATTGGTAAATATCCAGCATTCCCACCTTCAAGTCATTCCTTTTGTATTGTATCTATTAATTTTAAGTGAGCTTGAATAATTTTATGTGATATTCCCAAATGAGCTATCAGCAACACCACTCTTAAGAAGAAAGAATACTATAGTTTCCCTTTTATCCACTGACTAAAAATATTGTGTCTTTGCTTCTGAAATATTATCTTCTAGAACAAGGCAATTATTTTCATTTCCAAGTGTTTTCTGAGAACACAGTCTCATAAACTGTTACACGGAGGAGCATATGAAGGAAAGGTATAACTTGGGAAGCTGACATTCTCAATATTTCTCAGTCCACTTTAAAAATATCAACTCTGAAACCATAAAGTCAGGGAAAACTAAATTTTGTTCTGAGACCTTGGAGGTCAACAAACTCCAATTCATATCCCTGCCTTTAAAAGTACTTAAGTTAAGCTGTTAAAAATGGAAGTCAGATCCAAGGTACTACATTGATTTTAAGGCTACATTATTGTAAATTTAAATTTCCCCATAGCTAAGTTTTCTTTTTTTGATGTTGCTGTTGTTCTTCTTCTTTTCTTTTTTCTTTTAAGAGAATATAGATGTCCAATAGCACACCAAACCTGTCATTTGGGGATCAGCAATCTATGGCCTGCTGCCAGTTTTTGCATAGCCCACAGGCCAAGAATGGCTTTTACGTTTTTTAAATGGTTTCATGTTAAGTGTCTATGTGAGTAGCTGTATAATATCCTTGATTGTACCTTTTAGTTCATGAAGCCTAAAATATTTACTATCTAGACCAGTGTTTTTGTTTTTGTTTTTTTTTTTAGATGGAGTCTCACTCTGTCGCCCAGGCTGGAGTGCAGTGGTGCAATCTCAGCTAACTGCAACCTCCACCTACCAGGTTCAAGTGATTCTTCTGCCTCAGCCTCCTGAGTAGCTGGGATTACAGGCGTGTGCCACCACGCCTGGCTAATTTTTTTGTATTTTTAGTAGAGACAGAGTTTCACCATGTTGGTCAGGCTAGTCTCAAACTCCTGACCTCATGATCCACCCGCCACGGCCTCCCAAAGTGCTGGGATTACAGGCCTGAGCCACCATGCCCAGCCTACTATCTAGACCTTTAAGGAGAAATTTGGTGAACCTTATACTCTAAGCTCCCCTGAGAGTACTTACTTGTACAGAAAATCAAGTAAGTTTTCTGTAAATTTCAGATCTTTCGTTCTCCCAAAGGTTGTTGCTCTCTCTCTCTTTTTTTTTTTTTTTTCAACTTTTCACTTTTTCTCTGATAAGTTACAATGAGTTGCTAGTCTCCCCAGTGCTTCATCTACAGATGCGGCTTCACCCGCAGCTGGTTGTCTCCTCCTCAGCACTCTGAGGGCTCCCATCCCTTGATCTCCCAAGAAAGACGGGTATTGACAAGCATCCAGCAAATGTCAGGTTAAAGAACATTTTCTGGATCAGGGCACATGGAGGTAGAAATTCTGGCATGACAGTTGGGGAAGTTAAAGATGGAGTAGTCCTATTTTCAAATGGCAAATGGCTGTCTACTTCTGGTCACCTGAGGCAGAAGTAATGAGAGAAGTGCCTTCGTATTTTCCATGTGGGTTTCCATCCATGATGGATTACTCCATCATGGCATGAGGTGACTCCACCATGGCATGAGATGGCTTCATCATGGCATGAGATGGCTCCACCATGGCAAGACATGACTCCATCATGGCATAACTCCATCATGGCATGAAATGGCTCTATCATGACATGACTCCATTATGGCATGAGATGGCTCCATCATGGCATGAGATGAGTGCATCATGGTGTGAGAGGGTTGGTTGGAACCATTTGGATGGTTCTCAGCCAAATACTAACATCAGAGGCACAATGCACAAGACAGAGGAGAGTGGGTTCTGCTGAGTAGAAGTGTCTGAGTCTAAGCTGCTCTGCCTGCCACCCTTTCCTCTACAGTTGCTGGTTAGTAGTTCTTCCTTCCAGTGTTGCTGGTTAGTATTTCTCCTCTGGGGTTGTAGTTAGTACTTCTTCTCTCTAGATTGAACTAATAATAGAGCCCTTTTACACTTATTTGCCACTACCCAAAATGCTCAGTGATAATATACACTCCCACCTCTTTTTGAATGCACTGCTGATGCCTAAAATGTATTCATTTTTGTTATGGAGCTATGCTGCACCCTTGGTGCCAAGGTTCTTTATAGTTCACATGAGGTTGCTAGACATTATATGATGCCAAGAGCTCTGGAGACAAACATCTTTGATTAGTGATGATTCAAAAGAATGCCCACAGTTATAGTGATGGACAATGGCTGGAATTCAGAGAGAATCATAGAACACTGTAATGAGAGAAGAGTTATGTTATTTCCCTGTAAGTTATATGCTTTTTTTCAAAATACACCATTGTGAAATAGTTATTCTATCTTCTTAGTCTATGAGTCAAATATTATAACATCAACAAAATTTTCCAAGAAGTTCTAATATAGACAGACCAACCAAAAAGAGATTCTCAGATGGATAATAGAAATACTGTCAACTTCTCAAACCTGTATGGCCTAAGTAGCTAGCAATGGATTGTTGGCTAAGGACTCATCTGTATGCAACTCAGAACTTTTAAAAAGAAAGAACTTTTATTGAAGAATATAAATGGTGGTTCTGTATTTCTAAAAATGCTAAAATTTTCAAGAAAAAATATACTTTTAAATTTTCTTTTTATTTAAATATAAATTCAGTCACATTTGTGACATTGGTCTTCTGAGATTGGATGCCAGGAAAACCTTGTTGTTCAGTATTAGTGCTGTAGACACATGGCTGGGAGAAGGTGAGGCGAATGATATCTACACCCTGACTCTATCTTTTGGAAATAAAACAGCAGCAGTAAATTTTCCAGCATCATATATGTGTTCATGATATGCCTGCCCCTCATCACTTTCTCCTAAAACATAGTTGGGAAACATCATGTAAGGGCTGTTCGGGAAATCCAGCAGAGATATAGTACCACTTGTTTGCTCTGTGCTGGGCACCTCCTCCAACCTTTAACTTATTCAACAACAGTAAAGTCCCTATTCATTCCGTCTTTAGCATGTTCTAGGCACTCTCATAAGCATGAAGGATACGGGAGAGAATTAGGCAGACAAGGTCTCTGTTCTCATGCATCTTCAATTATATGAGCTGCTCATTTAAGGGGAGTCTCATGGGCTGAATTGTGTCAGCCCCCAATTCATATGTTGAAGCCCTCTCCTCCAAAACCTCAGCATGTGGCTGTATTTGGAAACACAGTAACATCTTTAAAGAGGTAATTAAATTAAAATAAGGTCATTAGGGTGGGCCCTAGTCCAATGACTGGTGTCCTTATAGGAAGAGATTAGGGTAGACTCACGAATGGAAGACCATGTGAAGACACAGGGAGAAGATGGCTACTCCACACATGCCAAATGGAAGTCTCTTTATTCTTCAGAACACTTCGATAAGCCATCCTGTGCAAATTTGGGATTAGATCCTTGTTCTGAATAAGTGAAAGAATGAAAGAAAGGAATCTTCATAGAGCCATCCTAAAAGGAGAACTGAAGAGCTGGGAGAGGTAGATGAGAAAGAAGCCAGCTGGGCTGAGGAAATCTGCCCCACTGCACTGTGACCCTCTCCCAAAGTCCATGATATTTCCCAAGCTCACTAAACTCGAAATCAATGGCATATGTGGGTTTCTTATGAAAACTGGTGAAGGGACTGCGGTTATAACTAAACTGATATAGGGTAAAACAGAGAGAGTGGACAAAAGCTGGGAGGAGGTGGAATTTTGAGAATCTAGATCTTCTAGCTTTGCAGATGCTTTGGAGAGAATCATGAAATGTCCAGGCAATGAAGTGAGAGTGTAAACCCAGTTTAACTAGTTTTTTTGGCCTCTCTTTTTCTGCCATATGATTATACTTAGAAGCACATAAAAAGAGCAATATACCATCCTGGCTAACATGGTGAAACCTCGTCTCTACTAAAAATACAAAAATTAGCCAGGAGTGGTGGCAGGTGCCTGTAATCCCAGGTACTTGGGAGGCTGAGGCAGGAAAATTGCTTGAACCCGGGAGGCAGAGGTTGCAGTGAGCTGAGATCGCGCCACTGCACTCCAGCCTGGCGACAGAGTGAGATTCTGTCTCAAAAAAAAAAAAAAAAAAAAAAAAGCAATATATGTAATTAAATCCAAAATGAGTTTTGGATTTTAGATCATTGAACACGAGTTATGATGTGTGTGTGTGTGCATGTGTGTGTGTGTGTGTGTTTACAAAAAGAGTAATGAACACATTCCACACATTATCCCACATCTATAATGGGAGCAGCTGTGATGATGGACTGTCGTGTAGGTGGGGCAGAGCAGGTTGAAGAATACCAAGACAGTAAGTCTACGTTTTGAGAAAGGAAGACCATGTTCAATCTTGATGGACCCAGCATTGTAAAACTAAGCACAACATTTTCTTCCTTTGATCAATAGCAATATTTGGCAAAAATCCAAACACAGAGTTGAAAAAAAAATCAGAGGTTATGGGATATTACCTTAAAGGAAACAGAATTCTTAACTCCAGCTGTCATTCAAAAAACATGAGTGAGTGTGATATCTAAAGTATTTTAAAAACTATCAAGATGAGCTTTATAGGAAGCTTCTGGAGCTTGGCATTTCTTGGCACTGAATAAAAGGAAGCCGTTTTAAAATTTCTGGAATGATTATGTGACACTGAATCTCTCTACTGAATCTCAAGAGAACAAACTTTCTTGTTGTGTTGATGCCAGGTTTCTAATGCACTTGAGTATTAAACAAAAAGCATCTTATTTTACAAGTTTATGACAAACTATTACTGGCTATTAAAAGGCTCATGATGGTTCTATGTGTGCTGGGCAAATCACAGAAATGTGCATAAAAGATACTTGCCGTGTCACAGCTGAGTCCTCACAGTGAGCAAAACGGCTGGAAAGTGGAGAGGGAGGGGCTGCCTTTGCTCACCTGGCCCAAATTCAAAGCCATCCATCTACTGTCTTAATGGTAGTAAGAATTACAACCACTTGTGTCTATACAAGATTTGCCAATATTAATGGCCTGAAAAAAAAAACAACAGCCAACATTTTACCCTAAGCAAGCAGGACATGGCAAATACAATTTTCTGCATAATAAGCAAATGTGAGTTGGATTTGTAGTTCACACATGAAGAATTTTTATTTTTCAAAGCCTTGAGTTGACCTACTGGCATCTGATAATCTTACATCGGACTTTGGCTCAGGGAAGAGCTAATTCATGAATGATAAAACACTAAAAGAAGGCTTGTTTATCCTTCACAAATATAGAAAATAACTAAATGCAGAAACTCTGCACAGAGAGTCACCCCAGGGATGGTGAGGGACACACGTGTTCTATGTAAGGCACGTCAATTAGGTCTTCAACTGTGATGTCAGAATCTGAGTAGACTCTGGAGCTGCTTTTGTCTCACTGTCTGGCTCCTTAGACTCAGGGCTGGGAGGAAGTATTTATCTCTGTGCTGTGAGATTTCCCAAGGAGCATTCTCCTGCCCTCAGCTCGTTCCCTTTCATTGGGTGTCCTCTTATCAAGGAATGTGGCTCTGAGAAGGTCAGAATCTCTCAGGTGGTGTCACTAGTTACTGACCACGTGACCTTGGGCAGGTCACTTCTCCTGGCCTCATTTCCTTATCCTAAAATGAGAATGGAAGGTTGGGCGCAGAGGCTCACACCTGTAATCCCAGCACTTTGGGAGGCCAAGGTGGGTGGATCACCTGAGGTCAGGAGTTCGAGACCAGCCTGGCCAACATGGTGAAACTCCATCTCTACTACAAATACAAAAATTAGCCAGGCGTGGTGGCAGATGCCTATAATGCCAGCTACTCGGGAGGCTGAGGCAGGAGAGTCACTTGAACCTGGGAGGCAGAGGTTGTGGTGAGCCGAGATCATGCCATTGCACTCCAGCCTGGGCAACAGAGCGAGACTCCCTCACAAAAAAAAAAAAGAAAAGAAAGAATGAAAACAGTGGCTGCCACATAGGATTTTTATGGGGATTAAGTAAAACCATGCTTAGAAAGCACTTGGCAGGAGCCTGATACATAGCACATTTTTTCAGCAAGTCGTTGCCTTATCTTTTTATTTATCATCATTGCAGTTGTCTTTTCTCAATTCAGCAACCATTTACTGAAAGGAAGCTTTCTGCCATATAGCAGGCTAGCTTTTATTTCTTTAGCACATGTGATACCTGTCTAGTTGGTTTCTTCTCTGAGTCTCACAATTAATCCATAGAGTCCTGCAAACCTTCAGAACAGGCAGGATATAACGTTTATTAGCACATGATCTTAACATTCATTTCAGCTTTATTCTTACCAACACTCATCCCTGGAGATTTGAAACCCCAAACGCATTATCAGTGCCTAAAAGTTATGAATAGCTTAAGACCAGGGGCCACTGAACATGGGAATAGGTCTTTCACTTAGTAATTTCCCACTAAAGTACAATAGCATTAAAGGCATTTTATAATAAAAGGGGAAAAAGGCATTAAAAGCCCAGGTGCTATCTCTGGATTGATAAGAGCTGTGAAGTATTAATTGATGTTTATTTCTATGCGTCTATTATTATCCTAACGCATCTGAAAAGGGAAGGGCCATGTCTGCTGTATCCACTTGCTGACGCTCTATTGGAAATGTGTCTCTGTGGAACCAGTTTGCCTCTGTTTTATGTTTTCTGTGGATTCCTGAAAGAGTTAATGCAACTTCTTCAGTAGAGCACAGTATGAGCATTGGGGAAAGTCAGAGCTACTCAATCCATCACTCAGTTCAAACTGTATGTTTCACTGATGAGAAAGCTATCTGTCAAGAGGAAAGCATGAGACAAATACATATTGAGGCACATTCTGCAAAATACCTGACCAGTATTATCAAGGTCACCAAAACAAGGAAAGTCTGAAAAATTGTCACAACCATGAAAATCCTAAGTAGCCATGATGACTAAGTGTAATGTGGTACCCTGAAGGGATCCAAGAACAGGAAAGGAAAGTCAGGTTAAAAACTAAGGAATATGAATAAAGTATGGGCTCAACTTAATAATGATGTATCAATATTGTTCCATTAATTGTGGCAAATAGATACCACACTAAAATAAGCTATTAATAATAGGAGAAACTTGGCCAGGTGCGGTGGCTCACGCCTGTAATCCCAGCACTTTGGGAGGCCAAGGCGGGCAGATCCACGAGGTCAGGAGTTTGAGACCAGCCTGGCCAACATAGTGAAACCCTGTCTCTACTAAAAATATGAAAAAAAAAAAAAAAAAAAAAAGGCCAGGTGCGCTGGCTTACGCCTGTAATCCCAGTACTTTGGGAGGCCAAGGCAGGCGGATCACAAGGTCAGGAGATCAAGACCATCCTGGCTAACACGATGAAACCCCGCCTCTACTAAAAATACAAAAAAATTAGCCAGGCTCAGTGGTGGGCACCTGTAGTCCCAGCTACTCGGGAGGCTGAGGCAGGAGAATGGCCTGAACCCAGGAAGCAGAGCTTGCAGTGAGCCGAGATGTCACCATTGTACTCTAGCCTGGGCAACAGAGTGAGACTCTGTCTCCCCCGCCCTACGGCCAAAAAAAAAATAAAAAATTAGCCAGGCGTGGTGGCACACGTCTGTAGTCCCAGCTACTCATGAGGCTGAGGCAGGAGAATTGCTTGAACCCAGGAGGCGGAGGTTGCAGTGAGCCAAGATCATACACCACTGCACTCCAGCCTGGGCAACAAAGCACGACTCTGTCTCAAATAATAATGATAATAATAATAGAAACTCTATATCACCTTCATTATTTTCCTATAAATCTAAAGCTATTCAGAAATAAAAGGTTTATTTTTAAAAAATATATAAAATGTTCATGATAGAAATACCAAAAGCAATGGCAACAAAAGCCAAACTTGACAAATGGGATCTAATTAAAGAGCTTCTGCACAGCAAAAGAAACTGTCATCAGAGTGAACAGACAACCTACAGAATGGAAGAAAATTTTTGCAATCTATCTTTCTGACAATGGTCTAATATCCAGAGTCTACAAAGAACTTAGACAAATTTACAACAAAAGACAAACAACCCCATTAAAAAGTAGGCAAAGGACATGAGCAGACACTGCTCAAAAGAAGACACTCTTGCAGCCAACAAACATATGAAAAAAACCTCAACATCACTGATCATTAGGGAAATGCAAAGCAAAACCATAATGAGATACCACCTCGCTCCAGTCAGAATGACTATTGCAAAGTCAAGAAGCAACAGATGCTGACAAGGCTGCAGAGAAAAAAAGGAACACTTTTACAATGTTGCTGGGAATGTAAATTAGTTCAATCATTGTGGAAGACAGTGTGGCGATTCCTCAAAGATCTAAAGCAGAAATACCATTTGACCCAGCAATCCCAGTACTGGGTATATACTCAAAGGAATATAAATCATTTTATTATAAAGATACAAGCATGCGTGTGTTCATTGCAGCACTATTCACAATAGCAAAGGCATGGAATCAACCCAAATGCCCATCAGTGATAGACTGGATAAAGAAAAGGTGGTAAGATATGCACCATGGAATACTATGCAGACATAGAAAAGAATGACACCATATCCTTGCAAAGGATATGAATTTTGCGAATGGATATGCATATGAATCCTTGCAAATGGATAGAACTATTATCCTCAGTTTGCTAAGGATCCATGTCCTTTGTTATCCTCAGCAAACTAACACAGGAACAGAAGACCAAACGCTGCATGTTCTCACTTGCAAGTGAGAGCTGAAAGATGAGAACGCATGGACACATGGTAGGGAACAACACACACTGGGGCCTGTCAGGGGCAGGTGAAGGGAGGGAGAGCATCGGGAAGAATAGCTAATGGATGATGGATTTACACCTAGGTGATGGGTTGATTTGTGCAGCAAATCTCCATGGCACATGTTCACCTGTGCAACAAACCTGAACATCCTGGACATGTACCCCTGAACTTAAAATAAAAGCTGAAGAAAAAAAATCTATGAAATTAAATGCAAACAAGTGAATTAGCTACTGAAATTAAAGAAAAAAATATGTTCATGAACATTTTTGAACTAAAGCATATACTGTTGCTTTAATGTCAGGGATTCCCACAGGTTATAATAACAGCATTTGTGGTCTGGAGTACCGGAAAGGCTGTGAGCTAATTTCCATAGGCGTGTGCCTCTCTGAATCTCACTGCACTCAGTAGTTAAACCATAGTAATTATAACTACTTCCTAGATTATATGTAAAGATTCAATTTACCACTGTGAACCTCCATGCATAGCGTCCGACGCACAGTAGGTACTCAGTTAATATGAATTATCTTCTCATTCCCTTAACCTTTTTTCCAATATGGGATTAGTCGTGCTCTGGTTTTTATTTCTATCATAAGGACTTCATCAAAAATTACAAATTGTTTTGGCTGTTCCATGCATTGATTGTCCCATAGGAGATAAATTCTCAAATGTTGAATCCTTATTGATTTTTAATCATCTGTGAACTGTCTGAAAACAAAGCCAGAAACTCTAAATGTTAAAAGGCTTAAAAGAATCTGGTTGAGATGTTGCTTTTGCTTCTTGTTTTGGAGAGAAAATATTGAGGTAGAACTTGAAGTAACTATATGTTCCAAAAAGACAGTACTGTGTAGAAATAAATTAATCTACCTGCGTTTACAATTTTTCTGAATTAGGAAAGATAGGTAGAGAATGGAGAGAAACATACCTATTCTGATAATCTATAGCTCTCCCTTGAGGGACGTGGATGATTCAAATGGAATTTTACTTACTCGTTTAAGCAATTAACTTTTGTTTTAAACTTTTATTTTAGGCTCAGAGGTACATGTGCAGGCTTGTTATATGGGTGAATTGCATGTCATGGGGGTCTGGTGTACAGGTTATTTTGTCACCCAGGTAATAAGCACAGTACTTGATAGGTGGTTTTTCAATCCTTACCTTCCTCCCACCCTCAAGTAGGTGTTGGTGTCTGTTGCTCCTTTCTTTGCATCCATGTGTACTCAATGTTTAGCTCCCACTGATAATGGAGAACATGCAGTTAGGTTTTGTGTTCCTGTGTTAGCTCATTAAGCAACTAACTTCCAACAACCCACTAGATGTGAAGTTCCTTGCTTGATGCCAAAGATAGAGGCAAAGGTGATCTCAGCTATGGAGCTGTTCACAAGGTGATCTAGTAGATTCTACATGGTAAGACTTGATCCTTGGCCAAGGTTGGGGGTCAGGGAAGTGCTTGACAGTTCGCAGTTCTGCTGGGTTTTAAAGGCTGTCTTGAAGGAAAATGGGCATATGAGGAGGATGCAGGTTTAACCCCAAAGCCCATTTCCCCAATTCCCCCAACTGCAGACTGCTTCTGGCAAAAGTATAGAATGTAAAGGGATGGCTGGCAGATGAAGCCCAAGAGCAGGCAGTGGCCAGGGCTTCAGTTCAGAATCGCTCAGCTTGGGAGTTAAGAGAAGAGTCTTATGCCCACGATACCAGTGTAGACAGAACTCTGTGACTGAAGGGTGGGGGATGAACTGAAGTGGGCTGATTGGAAGCAGAGTGTGAAGACTCTTGATAAATCTCAGGTAATAAGTGATGATAAATTAAATAACATAATGGCCAAAAAATAAAACCTAAGCCTGTGTTGGCACTGATGACTTGGTGACCAACCAAATATGGAACCAATTCATCCATATTGAATGAATGAATTCATACTGAATAATATGGATAATTCATATTGGATAATAATCTTAAGAAATTCACATTTCGTCAATTATATTAACATATTTCTGAAATTCTATTAATGTTTCACGGATTAGAAAGTACATGTACATATGTGGCCTTATTCATTTTCAAAACAGCATTTTGAGATAGGACATCTCCCAGGTTTCTGACTCAGGCCACTGAGACAGAGTGAAATTATCAACATAGGAAATGGAACAGGTGTAGAGGGGAGGATGATTATGAGAGCTTCAAATATGAAAATGCTGAGCTTGAAAAACCTGTGAGATGTCTGAGATACAATTGAACATACAGGCAAAAAGAAAGCAGTAACTCTCAAGAAGATGATAGTGATGGCAATAAACACCATTTGAATTGGGGGGAAAATATCAGGGAAGGTGCTGATAGTGAAAAACTTATTCATGGTGATTTCTTTCTTAAATAAGAGGAAGTGAAATGAATTTCAATAAAATATTGGCTGTAAGAATGTAGACCAAGAAAGCATTGTTTAAGAAACAGTTGAGAAAGAGGAATCTGGGACCACTAGCGGAGAGGTGGTACTTAAAGTGCAGGTGGGAATCCGTTTGCTCACAGGAAGTACAGTAGGTTCATGGGAAAATAATTAGTCTGTATCTTTGGCCTGTTTGCCATGCATTTGAAAAATGCATAAGACTGGTTTTAGAGAATTTGCTTCAAACCTAACTGTAAAGCTACGATGCAGAAAGCAGATTGAAAATGTTCTGGCCAGGCACGGTGGCTCAAACCTGTAATCCCAGCACTTTGGGAGGCCGAGGTGGGTGGATCACCTGAGGTCAGGTGTTTGGGACCAGCCTGGCCAACCCGTCTCTACTAAAAATAAAAAAATTAGCTGGGCATGGTGGCATATGCCTGTAATCCCAGCTACTTGGGAGTGTTAGGCAGGAGTATCACTTGAACCCGGGAGGCGGAGGTTGCAGTGAGCCGAGATCGTGCCACTGCACTCCAGCCTGGGCGACAAGAGCAAAACTCCATCTGAAAAAAAAAAAAAGGAAATGTTCCAAGATGTCAAGATTTATCCTGTTCATCCTCAGTGATCCTCTCCCTGCAAGCTGCCATGCCTTGTCCACTGACGATGGGCAGCAAGAAACAAGATGTGCAGGAGTTTCCATCTGAGCCTCTACAAGGCAGGAGAGTTGAGATTAGATTTCTAGGATGAGTCAACATTGATTACAAGCAGAAGCAACACTCCACAAAATTCATGTTCAATGAAAACAAAACTAAGAATATAGCAATAAAATAGAATATAGTGTTCATTCAACTATTAGAAAACTTTATAAAGGTATTATGGAAAAAAGCATGTGACAAAACCCAAAATAACAATGGCTTAACAGCGGCTTATGGGGCTGTGCATCATGATTGTCAGGACCTCAGGCTCCAGCCATGGAATTGCTCCATCATCTTGAATATGTGGCTTCTACCTCCTGTCCTCTGGTGTTCCAGCCATCTCACACACGTTTAGGCAGAGGGAAAGAGGCAAGATACCTACTGAACTTGGTATGAGAGATGTTCCCCTCCACCTACTGCTCAGATCCTAACCACATGGCAAGGTCTAGCTTCAAGGAAGACTGGGAAATGCAGTCTTTCCTCTAAATGGCCATGCACCCAGCTAAAAATTGAGAGTTTCATCACCAGGAAGGAATGGGGAGAATGTGTATTAGGAGTATGATCATTGTCTACCACACCATGCTCTTTAAGATTGGGAGGGTCAGATTTGAGAAAGTGTTGAGATACAGACAGACAGGCAGACATATAGATAGATACACACACATCCGTATATTATATTCCATCCAAATATTACATATTCAGCCTCTATGATGTACCAGGCATGTTTGTAGGCAATAAGGAAGCAGCAGTGAACAAAACAGAAAAGAAAACAACTTTGTCCTCATATAACTTGAATTTTAATGAGAGATTGCTCTATTTTTATCCTCAGGATTAGGCCAACATTTATTCCCAACTGAGACAAGGGGTACACGAACCTTGTCTTTTTGTGGTTGAACTAAGAAGAAGATAAGGTTGACAATCTCAAGGTCAGTCAGAATAACTTGCATCTAACATACAACTTCTTTGGAGAAGACTAATACTTTCCCAAAACAATGTAAAGGTGAGCCTCTCCAATCCCAGCATGGGATGCCTTCAAATACTGTATCTGTTGAACTTTTAGCCACAAAACAGAGAGGTAGCAGGGTTCAGAATCTCCCTTGTGTCCTCTGTCATGCTACTCATTGGTGTGTGCCATTATGGAGTTCTTTCGTCTTGCGTGCCATGAAATTATTTAGGGTGAGAATGGTCCCTTTGGGGCTTGCCATGTAACATGGGGTCATCAGGTGCTGCTCCTTGGCCCACAATGGGTAGAATAGGGTATAATTTTGAACTACTCTGGAAAGAAGAGGGAGGGTTCAAGCTTTAGATATAATATCAGGAGTTCATCTGTCCCTCTTGTGTCTGTCACTAATTACAGGTCCATGAACTTTCCATTCTTCAGTCTAAGAACTGATGAGAAGCAATGTGGAATAATGGAAACTTTGGTTTGCTATATTTTCATGAGCCAGTTATATACATTATTTGAAATGTAATTTTATCATCTATAATTTTAAAAAGAAAAAAATATTTCTTACTTCAAAATGCTGTTTTGAAAATGAATAAGGTCACATATATACACACACTTTCTAATCTGTAAAACATTAATAACATGTCAGGAATATGTTAACATTATTAATGAAATGCAAATGTCTTGAGAAAGATTATTAAATAGACTAAGATTTTATAAGTAATATTCACCATAATTTATCTTTTTAGAAAAGATAATCATTCAAAGGGTTTTCATTTTTAGTAGGCATTCAGATAAGCTTAGGTGACCTTTTCCCAAATCTTGACAATTAGTGATGAAACAAGATATTCCCTGTGAGGAGAACACAGGGTGTACTTTGCTGCCCTAATAAGACAAACAGGAAAGCCAATACCGGGTAGATTGCTGTGAAGGCAATTAAACTTTGAAAAGGGTGACAGTGCAACCTTTGACCAAGCAAACAGCAATCTCTGTACCAAGTAGTGCTTTGATTTGCCACGAGTCCTTTTATTCTCACCGGTGAAAGAGCTGAAGTTCTTTTTGCTGAATACATTTCCTATTTCTCCAGAATAAAGTTTATTTTTGAGTTAGATATTCCAATGCCATCAGGTTGGGGTCATCTTTTACATTTGTAGAGTGTTCTGGTGGCTGCCATGACTAAGCTAGAAATTTTGTTGAGACATGTGTTGTATTTTTACAGATACAACGGGCTCTTATCCCCACATGATGGGTAGGCTGGAGAAAGGGGATGCAAAGGTTAGTGGATGGCAGCAGACAGAAAATCCCGATAAGAATGGCTGGGAGAAAATAACAGAGACCTAGCAATGCAGAGTTCTTCAAAGCCAGAGAGACGACGATTCTGACCTGTTTTTAGATGGAACAGTGTTGGCCTTCTATTGCAATTGTTGGTTGCTTGCTTTGACGTTTTCTTTTAAAAGGGTGACACCATTTCCTTAGAAGACCAGCCCAAAGTTCTGTTGATCTTAGCATATTATACTGATATTTTTTTTTCAAGAAAAAATAAAAATTGGGTTAGGCAAAAGGACAAGGCAATAAAATGTCCTGCTGGTTACAGTATCACCAAGAGATCAGAGAACTAGAAAACTCAATAATTCCTGGAAGATGGAAGAGTTGTCTGTCAAGAGAGAAAGAATTCAGAAATATGTGCCATGAAAAGGTCCCAGATAGGCCTATACAATTTACTAAACATTCTTGATTCCAGAACCTCAGGAAAGACATACCTCAGGGAGATGAGTGAGGCTGTGAAAGGGAGAAGTCAGGCCCTGGGATATCCTGCAGCTGCCAGGCAATCATCTGAGAGTGATGGTGAGGTGGACTCTCCAAGCCCGGGGTGAGGACCCCTCCAAGGATGTCCCTGTTGGCACTCTAGCCCTCTGGAGGACCCTGGGGGTTTCAAGGCCAATGAGCTTCCTGTTATTAAGTGGCCCTCCCATGGAGCGTCTAGAGGAACAGCCCCTCAGTCTTCCCCTAATTGGAGTTCCACCTCTCAGCACTCCAGAGACATCCTCAGTAGAAATGGAAAAGGGTTTGGCCCTAGAGCACAACTTGAGGGAGCTAAGTCTTCCCCACTACACAATCAGATTTCCACATTTGGTGGAGATGATTCTGCCTTTTCTTTAGATTATAAGGTTCTGAAGTCTAAAGAGCTCGTTGCGCAGGATGCATTATTACAAAGAAAGGAAATGCTGCCCAGAGAGAAATCAATTTAAAAGGAATTATCCTCTCTATGAAATGTGCCAGAAGGCAGCAGTGGGAAGTGGGCAGATAGGAGATTAGAGGGACTTGAACATTAACTCAGCTCTCTAGATGTAATACTTTTTAAATGCATTGAATACCATTTACAAAGGGAAATACACAATTGTCCTGGGCTTTCCTTTTAAGATTTGGTCCTTAGGATGCCAGGTGTCTCCTATGACTCTCATGACCCCTGCAACATGTCACCGTAGCCCCTCTGTTGTCATCCTCCCATGTGTTGCCATGTTTTGTTTTGCATTTTACACCAAATATTCCAATGAAACTGTGATCACAGAGCCACCATTTCCTGTCTCAGGAATAATTACTGATGGAGTTCTGCCCACCCAAAACTTATCACACACCAGGAGGCAAGCCATTTTCTCCGAAGCTATGGTAGTTAAATTAGTTCATAAGGAGAACGTGTATTCAAATAGTTTGGAAAATGTACTCAACATGATTTTTACTAAATGAATCCAGATCTCAAAATTCAAAATTATGAATAGACTCGAATTAATATTTTCCCACTAAATACTGCTATCAATATTTTATTTTATTTTATATTTTTCATTTATTAACAGACAGGCTCTTGCTCTGTCACCCAGGCTGAAGTACAGTGGTGCAATCATTGCGCACTGCAGCCTCAAACTTCTGGGCCCAACTGATCCTTCTGCCTCAGCTCCCTGAGTAGCTGAGATTAGAGACTTGCGCCGCCTTGCCCAGCTATTTTTTATTATTATTATTTTTGGTAGAAAGAGGGTCTGGCTCTATTGCTCAGGCTGCTCTCAAACTCCTGGCCTCAAGTGATGCTCCTGCCTCAGCCTTCCAAAGTGCTGGCATTACAAGTGTAAGCCACTGTGCCTGGTCAACTATGCATACTTTAAAACTAGTTTTTGTACTTTAGTGATTCATATCTCAAGGAAAGGGGCATATTTCAATCTGGAGAAGTGAGATAGAGAGGAAGGTGGTATGAAATAAGAGTGGAGTTGTGGCTTCACAAGCTACCTCGAGTTTTTAAGATTTCTCTGTGTGACTTTTTGTTGTTTTATCAAGTTAAGCACAGAAGCCTACTAAGTAATCATAATCCTCCAGTTATAGGGTGTCAAAGAGCACAGAGACTCAGTGACTCAGAAGAGAAGACAGAAGCCTGGGGAAGTGCACTTCAGCTGCTTGGAGGACGAGGCACATTCATCCTTCGCTTGTCCTCAACTTGTTGTGCTAATGAACTGTGATCAGTATTGACCCTACGTATTGAGTTTTCCATCTTCTGTTTTTATTAAGCACCCATTGGGAAATAATTGCTGCAGGCACCTGCCACAGAAACAACTCATGTGATTCATACCCAGTGGACTTTTTTTCTTTCCCATTCAATATAACAAGAGGGCTTCTAGTTACCTCTGTCTTTTCTGACCCTAACATTTTACTTGCGTCTTAGCAAGCTTTAGATTAGTATTACATGTAAACAATATAAAATAATTTTGTTGCTATTAATTCCAAGATCTTGACACACATTTTTGTAATTGTCTCTCTATTTGTTCTTCCTCTGTAGTGGTTACTAATACCAGCAGGGATAAGTCAGGCAAACAGAGGTAGATAACCAAATATTTTACCTTACTAGGCAAACATTCTTCCTCTTCAGGCATAGATATTGATAGAGACCACTTGTGCGGTCAAACATGATCCCATGATATTCTGTTTTCTAGTGACCTGACTCTTCATATCTATGGGAGAGATGAAGGAAATAAAAGAAAATGATGTTCACTTCATTTCCTGGTTGCTTTAGATCCACATAATCACGCTGCAACAACAAGAAAATGGGTAACAACATGAATGTCATTTTTGATCTGCTAATAGGATAATTTTATTAACCAAATTATGTAATGCCATAAGAAAGATAAAAACTTAGACTGGATGTCAGGAAATGTTTCTTGATAATAGGAAATATTTGATTAATAGAAAGGCTCTCAGGAGAATGGATAGAAAGAAGTTCTGCCACTCAGGACATTTCAAATTAGATCTAAGCCAGAAAAATGGAAGCTGGGCTATGTTTACATCAAATATCTCTTGGGCTTTCCTCATCCAGACCATCCAATATATGAGTGAGAATATTCTATGTTAATCTAGACAACACTGTACAGTAAGCAGGTTGTTGATGGCAATATTCTTCTAATACTAGCTGCACTTTCCAATTTCTGAACGAAGGCCATCTTTGCAGCACAATTCAAAAGGAATGGTTTCACTGAATCTAGGAAAATATAAGGATTTACAATATAATGTGGCTTAAGACCTGGGCCTTTTCTTATATCTTTTACATATGTCCATCATGGCTTTGAAGTTGACCTGTGAGGCAAGATTTCCTCTTTTCCATAAGGACTTTCAGTCAGCTTCTGAGAGTATACAGGTAATCTCTTTCAGGATTTAAAAAGCCATCACTTACTGAACACATCGGTGTGCAGCTGTTTTGCTCTTACGTGTTGATGTGCGGCACTCTTTACATAGAAAGGCTCATTGGATGGCAGCGCCCACTCTGTGAGATACGTAGCAGGCCTATTTGTTTAACTTTCCACTTTAATCCTTATGTGAGTTCTTGAATGAATTCTTATGTTTAAATATTTAAACAAGGAAGAAATGCAAAATAAAAAGTTAAAGTCTTTTCTCTCACACACTTACCATCCACACTCCAGACAGGTATGTATCGTTTCAGAACCTATTCTTTTAATAACTCACACATACACTTACGTGCACAAGCAACATGTTTTTAACTTAAATAGAATCATTCTATTTTTATTGTTCCATATCTTTCTGTTTTCTATTAACAGTGTATCTTTGAGGTTTTTCCAGACTAAAACACATGGATCTATGTCATTCTTTAAAAATACTACATAGTCTTCAAAATATTGGCATTATTTATATAGTCATTTCTTAAATTAACAGACATTATTTCTAATTTTTCATTTGTACAAAGAATGTTGTAATGAATATTCTTGTTTCTGTATTTTATGCATGAGCATGAACATTTTATACCACTATATAGCATTTCCTATATGCCAGGCATTGCTCTTTGCATTTTGTAAATATTATCTTATTTATTCCTTACAACATCCTTATGGTACAGATACTGTTGTCATCCCTAGGTGAGTAAACTGACGCAGAAAGAGGCTAATTTCACCTGCCCACCATGGTAGCTGGGATGTAAACCCAGGCATACTAGTACAGACCGTAGGCTTCTCAGGTTCTGCTATATCTCCAGTAAAGCAATATTTTTTAGTATTTGTTGCTCCTACAATTGGGACCCTTTTTCCACTAAATATTCTAATGGGCTATTACTGGTTTATTTGAAAATTTATTTTCAAATATCAATATTTTAGTGAGTATTTGTATTAAACTTATACGATTTAACCATTTTGGTTGATTGCTATGATTTGTTTTAAAAAGGTTCATTGAGATATACATTACACATACCATAAAATTTGCCTGTGTAATTACACAATTGATAACTTTTAGTAAATTTACCAAGGTGTGCAACTAGTACTATTAACTAATTTTAGAACATTCTTATAACTCTGATAAGATCTCTCTTGCCTCTTTATACTGAATTCATTCCTGTCTTCAACCCCAAGCAGCCCCCAGTGTACTTTATGTCTCTATAGATTTGCCTTTTCTGGACATTTCATTTATATGTAATCATATAATATGTAGCCTTACCTGGTTTCCTTTATTTGGCATAATGTTTTTGACATTTATTCATGTTATAGAATGTCTAAGTATTTTGTTGCCTTTTATTACTGAATGTTATTCCATTGCATGAATAAATCACATTTTGTTTATCCATTTACCAGTTGATGAACTTTTGGATTTTTCCACCTTTTGCTTATTCTAACTAATATTGTTATGAAGATTAAGATGATACTTCAATTTGAATTCATGTGAATTCATTTCTGAATGGTTCTATCAACTATCCAGTAGTAGACATATGTTTTCACTATTCTTGGGTAACTAACTAGAAAATAAGTACTGGGTAATATGATAAGTTTATGTTTAACTTTTTTTTTTATTATTGTACTTTAAGTTTTAGGGTACATGTGCACAATGTGCAGGTTTGTTACATATGTATCCATGTGCCATGTTGGTGTGCTGCACCCATTAACTCGTCATTTAGCATTAGGTGTAACTCCTAATGCTATCCCTCCCCCCTCCCCCTACCCCACAACAGTCCCCGGAGTGTGATGTTCCCCTTCCTGTGTCCGTGTGTTCTCATTGTTCAATTCCCACCTGTAAGTGAGAACATGCGGTGTTTGGGTTTTTGTCCTTGTGATAGTTTACTGAGAATGATGATTTCCAGTTTCATCCATGTCCCTAAAAAGGACATGAACTCATCATTTTTTATGGCTGCATAGTATTCCATGGTATATATGTGCCACATTTTCTTCATCCAGTCTATCGTTGTTGAACATTTGGGTTGGTTCCAAGTGTTTGCTATTGTGAATAGTGCCGCAATAAACATACATGTGCATGTGTCTTTATAGCAGCATGATTTATAGTCCTTTGGGTATATATCCAGTAATAGGATGGCTGTGTCAAATGGTATTTCTAGTTCTAGATCCCTGAGGAATCGCCACACTGCCTTCCACAATGGTTGAACTAGTTTACAGTCCCACCAATAGTGTAAAAGTGTTCCTATTTCTCCACATCCTCTCCAGCACCTGTTGTTTCCTGACTTTTTAATGATGGCCATTCTAACTGGTGTGAAATGGTATCCCATTGCGGTTTTGATTTACATTTCTCTGATGGCCAGTGATGATGAGCATTTTTTCATGTTTGTTTTGGCTGCATAAATGTCTTGAGAAGTGTCTGTTCATGTCCTTTGCCCACTTTTTGATGGGGTTGTTTGTTTTTTCCTTGTAAATTTGTTTGAGTTCATTGTAGATTCTGGATATTAGCCCTTTGTCAGATGAGTAGGTTGCAAAAATTTTCTCCTATTCTGTAGGTTGCCTGTTCACTCTGATGGTAGTTTCTTTTGCTGTGCAGAAGCTCTTTAGTTTAATTAGATCCCATTTGTCAATTTTGGCTTTTGTTGCCATTGCTTTTGGTGTTTTAGACATGAAGTCCTTGCCCATGCCTATGTCCTAAATGGTAATGCCTAGGTTTTCTTCTAGGGTTTTTATGGTTTTAGGTCTAACATGTAAGTCTTTAATCCATCTTGAATTAATGTTTGTATAAGGTGTAAGGAAGGGATCCAGTTTCAACTTTCTACATATGGCTAGCCAGTTTTCCCAGCACCATTTATTAAATGGAGAATCCTTTCGCCATTGCGTGTTTTTGTCAGGTTTGTCAAAGATCAGATGGTTGTAGATATGCAGCGTTATTTCTGAGGGCTCTGTTCTGTTCCATTGATCTATAACTCTGTTTTGGTACCAGTACCATGCTGTTTTGGTTACTGTAGCCTTGTAGTATAGTTTGAAGTCAGGTAGCATGATGCCTCCAGCTTTGTTCTTTTGGGTTAGGACTGACTTGGCATTGTGGGCTCTTTTTTGGTTCCATATGAACTTTAAAGTAGTTTTTTCCAATTCTGTGAAGAAAGTCATTGGTAGCTTGCTGGGGATGGCACTGAATCTATAAATTACCTTGGGCAGTATGGCCATTTTCACGATATTGATTCTTCCTACCCATGAGCATGGAATGTTCTTCCATTTGTTTGTATCCTCTTTTATTTCATTGAGCAGTGGTTTGTAGTTCTCCTTGAAGAGGTCCTTCACATCCCTTGTAAGTTGGATTCCTAGGTATTTTATTCTCTTTGAAGCAATTGTGAATGGGAGTTCACTCATGATTTGGCTCTCTGTTTGTCTGTTATTGGTGTATAAGAATGCTTGTGATTTTTGTACACTGATTTTGTATCCTGAGACTTTGCTGAAGTTGCTTATCAGCTTAAGGAGATTTTGGGCTGAGACAATGGGGTTTTCCAGATACAACTAAACTGTTTTCCAAAGAGCTATGTTTTACAATTCCAGCAGCAATGCCTATAAGGGTTTGATTGCATTTGTTCTAGATAAATAATTCATTTTCCTTTTATAGACAAGAAAAATCAAGATTTAAAGAAGTTGAGTAACTTTTTTTGGTCCTGTTCTGTAAGTGGTAGAGTTAAGAATCAAAGTTGGGTTTTTTGATTCCAAATTTCATACTCTTAACTATGGTAAAATTATCACCTTCAAGATAATTGTCAACAATTCTCTTGAGGGCAAATTCAGTGTTTCCAATTATCTGTTTTTCAAAAAAATTTTAAATCTTATACATATAAAATTATTAGCAGTCTACTTTTACTTAGTGGAAGGAAGATGAGTCATTAGAAGGAAAGAGAAAATGAGGAATGACGTTGGTAGAAAGAACCTATGTAACGAAGACAGGTCAGCCACCTCCTCTCCCAGTAGCTCAGTCTCTGTTCCGGCTGATTCCTCTGTCTGAATCATCACAGCCCCACTTCCCTCCTTTCTTTTAGGTGCTCATACTTGTCCTTCAAGACTTAACCTTTGCATAAGAGGATAGCAGGCTAATGGATCACCCATTCATTGTTGATGTAAGTAAGTAAGTTTGAACTGAGTGATGTTATATAACCTAAAATCCAGAGACAACATCCTGTCTTTACCTGTAACATCTCCCCTGAACAACTGCCATCCAGTGGCCACTGGCCCAATGCTGTCCTTCTCAGTGTAGCAACATGTCCTGGCCACAGGGAGCCCAGAGAATGCCCTAGCCCACTCTCTAGATGATGCGATTAGTGCTAAGGCTTACCTAGCTTAGTTGGACTCTTAAGAGAAAAAAAACAACAACAGCGATTTCTATGTATCTCACTAAGTAGGCCCTATTTTATTCAACAGTCTCAATATTGTCCCACTTTTTCCCCTTTTAGGAGCTACTGTATAGTTGATAGATCAATTTAGAAATTGATTCACATGAATTTAAGTTGAAGTATTACCTTATACATTAAATTGAATCATATGAAATCCCCACTATACAGGGCAAAAGCAGGCAAATAACTGCAATTTCACATGGTTCAACCAAATAACTGAACTCATCTCAACCCATAGGTAATTCTGTCATACTCATAACACAATACTATCCCAAGTCTGTAACATGCTGTGCTGACTTGGATAGTAGAATAGAATAGCTAAGTTGAGAATTATAACAAGTTGTTTTTTTTTTTCAAACAGCCAAAGCGTTGGGTCTCTCTGACTATTCTAGACATTAATTTATTAAATCTATGAGTTAAACACCAGCTTCACACAGGGTCTTCACAAGACTTGCTTTATTCTAAACAGTTTCAGGAGAATCTATATGTGCAAATACAAAAAATGGGCAAATAAGATGATTTTCTAGCAGTAACATGGATCATTTACTTAAACTGTCAACTGAACAAATAATTTTCAGCATGTTTATTAAAAATATAGATTGATTTTCTTTGAATCCCTTGGAATTTTAACAAAAAGCCAATGATACGCTCAAGGAAAATACACATCTGGCTCAGAGGAACTAAAAGGAGACAGAATGGTTTTTAATACACCCTCTTCCCCATCTCTGTCCCTTAGGGGTTTAAAAAGAAAGCAAATGATGTTAAATAAACCACATGAACAGCCAGGAAGAAACCAGAGAAGGCTGCTGGGGATACATTTTACATTTTGCTGACAGTTTCCAAATTCCACTGGCGAAATAAGATGTAGCTGTTGGAAGGCAGCTTCCATGAGCTGTTTCTGGTATTATTTCAACAACTTGATCTTTGGCTCTTCCAACAAGTAGCTCATGCCTGACATTCCTTGGTGAAATTTTAGGAAATATCTTCTTTTCAGTCACCTGTATGTTATTCATATTTTGGATATCAAACATGTTTGGTTTAAAAACTCTCACTTTGTTTTCAAACATTTACTTGTGTCCCTCACTTAAAAATGGGCAGAAAAAAAAAAAACACTTTCATTAGAAAAGAATCCCATTAGAAAACAAAGATTCTGGCATAACTCTGTAAGCATAGCATAGTTTATTCTTTTTATGGGTTTGAGGTGGATGAAAAGATTTATGATAATGGAAATTTTTTAGAAGAAAAAATTTTGAACATGAACCCATAATAAGTAATTCAAATTTTCAAGAGTTATTGGAATTCCATTAACTTCCCCATCAAATGTTGAATTCACTTATGATAGTAAATAGAATACAAAGTATTACAATATTTCAGATATTTAATATATAGTAGTTTTATAGGTAAACATACTGAAGCAGTGTCTGTGGTTCGATTATCCTATGGTCAAAATTTTGTGGGTAAGTTTTAAATGCTATAAAAAGCTCTATGGGCATCTTCTGGACAGCACACATGCCTCTCTTTCCAAAGACTCCTTCATAAAATTCAATTCATTTGCACAGAAATAGAGCCAAAATCATAGTTTGGGAGAAAATGTCATGTAGGGGGATTAGAAGAAATGTGAGCTTTTAAAAAACCTTCCAGAGGAAAATCAGAAATGGAATGTTGTTGTATCAGCTGCCCTTCTAAAGGTTAACATGTTACTCTTCAAAACCTCAAAAAGGGCAAAATGTATCAGTGCATTTATTGCCATTACCACTGTCAGCAGCAAACAATCCCCTTGAATAAGAGCACCTAATTAAATTGAATGATTTTCTCAGTGGAGTAAAGTAATTTTCTCAATGGAGTATACACATACACATATAAAAACTATATATATCAACATATTATTTATGTATGCATATAAACATACTAACATTTTAAAACAGGATATTCTCCATTGAGGGTGTTAGAAGTAGACACGGATTTCCTCGTTCTATAAAGTCTTATCTAAGATGCAAGATACATACCAAATCGGGGAAGCAGCTTCTCTCCCCCTAAAGAAGAATCCTATTTAACTATGCATACTGTGTATGTGAATATCCTATAACCCATATATAGTTCTTAAGATGCAGCGAGTTTAGGAAACAGCCACTCTCTGAAACAGTGATTGCAAGGAGCAATGTTGAAAGTGTGAGCCTAGTTATCTGCAGAGATTTCTATGTAAGGAGTGAAATCTCTATCAGTAGCCCAAGGGAATATTCTCAGGAAACACAGCTGGCTTGTGACGGTGCTGTCTTCTGCTACCATAAGCCAGTTCTCAATTGATGATGTCTCTGCCAACATCAAGAAGAGTGTCTAAGCTTGTGGCCTTCAAAATTCCTTTTGAGTTTACGTTTTGCCCCCCTCCATGCACAGACAGATGCACTTTTCAAACGGGGTGACCCATGTAAAAGTGAGGCACTGTGGTTGAAGTGTTCAAGTATGTGGGAGGTGGGGCTTGGGGAGCAGAGGGGCAGTGACTCACCTAAGCCACCTCCATGTGCCTTGGTACTACTAAAACATCTTGAAATCCACTCCCTGAAGGAGGCAGATACCTTTGGTTGGAGGTCTTAGAAGGATTTTTTTTTTTTCAGACTGAGTTTCACTCTTGATGCCCAGGCTGGAGTGCAATGGTGTGATCTCGGCTCGCTGCAACCTCCGCCTCCCTGGTTCAAGCGATTCTCCTGCCTCAGCCTCCCGAGTAGCTGGGATTACAGGTGACTGCCACCACACCCAGAAAATTTTTTGTATTTTTAGTAGAGATGAGTTTTCACTATGTTGGCCAGGATGGTCTCAAACTCCTAACCTCAGGTGATCCACCTGCCTCAGCCTCCCAAAGTGCTAGGATTACAGGCGTGAGCCATCGTACCGGCCCAGAAGGGTTTGATACATCACAATGTGAGTTTGTCTTTAAGATTCTCTAACTACCCACTTGCCTCATTTTTCAACTCACCAAACATTGTCAGCTTGATTTTTTTTTTTTTTTTTGAGACAGAGTCTCCCTCTGTCGCCCAGGCCTGGCTGGAGTGCAGTGGCACCATCTCAGCTCACTGCAAGCTCCGCCTCCCAGGTTCACGCCATTCTCCTGGCTCAGCCTCCGGAGTAGCTGGGACTACAGGCTGCTGCCACCACGCCCAGCTAATTTTTGTATTTTTAGTAGAGATGGGGTTTCACCGTGTTAGCTAGGATGGTCTCGATCTCCTGACCTCGTGATCCACCCACCTCGGCCTCCCAAAGTGCTGGGATTACAGGCGTAAGCCACTGCGCCCGACCGTCAGCTTGATTTTCTTAGGGAGACAGATACTTGAGAGAGAATGTACAGAACTTTTGATAACAATAGTTTGGTCAATAATTCTTTTTTCTTTTCTTTTTCTCGAAGAGTCTTGCTCTGTCGCCTAGGCTGGAGTGCAGTGGCGTGATCTCGGCTCACTGCAACTGCTGCCTCCCAGGTTCAAGCAATTCTCCTGCTGCAGCCTCCTGAGTAGCTGGGATTATAGATGTGTGCCACCACGCCTGGCTAATTTTTGTATTTTCAGTAGAGATGGAGTTTCACCATGTTGGCCAGGTTGGTCTCGAACTCCTGACCTCATGTGATCCAGATCTTCAAGTGAGGCAGATCCTGCCTCAGCCTCCCAAAGTGTTGGAATGACAGACGTGAGCCACTGTGTTTGGCCTGGTCAATATTTCTAATGATAAGTTAACAAATGGGCATTTTGTTTGTCAGGTGGAATCTTTGGCTACTGTGAAACAGATGCCTTCTGCTAGACCAAACCTTATATGAATTTAAATAAAATTTTTGAACTTGTAAAGCTGAAATCCAATCCCTAGACAAAAGGTAACAATCTTGCATTCCTACAGGAGCAGGCAGTTGAGTGAATGAATAGTGGGCAGGTTGGTACCTACTGAAAACTGAAATGAAAGGGAACCACTGTTTGCTTTGAGCCAGTGGTGACCCTCTGGGGATTTAAGACCTCTTTGTGGTCAGATCCTCTGATTTCCAAGAGGAAATAAATATCCAAGCTGTTATGTGAATACTCCTAATATTTAAATGTTAGTAAAAACATTCTGTAATCATCAGTTGGGATAAAGAAAACCTACCTGGAAGCAGGATTTGGCCTGTGGATAAAAAGGAGGTGATTCTGCACTAGCCTTGTTCTAAAAGGAAGCAGTCCTGTTTGGATTTCAGGAAGCCTTCTTTGCTTACCAACATTGTGTCTCTAATCTAAAAATGATCAGCAGGTCTCATATATTCAGAGGAAATTGTACAGTTCAGTTAGTTTCCCATCTTTAATCCTAGATAACTTAGCAGTAGGTTTCAAAATAAGTAAATATGAACACAATTACAAATAATACTTTCTGTACACATATATAATTTTATAATTATATATTCATACTTGCACAACTGGAGAGTCTTTTCATCTCAAGGAACCTAAATCATTCTTCCTGTTTTGTTATTTTGAGTTAGAAATGTTAAGACACAAAGATCTGCAGTGGCTTTTCCAACCATAAAGAGTCTCTCATGTGTGCTGTCAGGTCTAATACTTCTAGACAATCTGCAATGATCTCAGTATCTCACTGTGTCTCAGTGCCCATTGAGCTTTTCACTGATCCTATCAATCAATTAACCTCTCCATGGGTGTGTGTTCTTGCCCATCTGTTTGATCTGAAATAATAGCGATGTCTTTACAAATTGTCTAAATCATTCATTGCCTCGTCTGTGTTTTCTGCCTCATGCGATGCCCAAATATTTTCTCGTTTTACTTTACGTACAATAAAAATATAAAGAAATAAAAGCAGTCTTATTTGCCAAAAATCTCAAAATTGAGGCAGAGTGGGGGGATTCTTACTTAACTCTTGATTCAGTGATGAATCTTAGAGGGATTGCCTCATTTCACCTTTCCAATGATGAAAGTTAGCTCATGAGGTCGTATTCATAAGCCCGGGCGGATATGTTGGGAGAAAGAAGTCAAACTCAAGAGCTTTCACTGCAGTCTCCTGGTCTACACAGGGTGCAGAGTGGAGGCGGGGATGAGAAAGGATGGTCCATAATCTCTCTGCCCCAATTTCTTTCTGTTATAGTTGAGCAAACAAACTACAGATTATATTTTAGACTGTATTTCTCTCTTCACTACCTCCTTACCGATGTCTTCTTTTGTTCTTAAGCAGCCAATGTGGCAAGGCTCTTTCAACCCTTGTCATAATCTGAAGTATCTGGAAAAAAATTTATATGGAAATATTAGTAATATAGTGGGATAATTATCACCAAACTTGAATTTTAAGAGTGTGAAATGGGGAATTATATAATTTAGTAGAATTACTGCCTAACAGTTAGATCTCTGCCACTATGATTCTTAGATGAAGTAGAAAGGGAGAGAACAAGAGAGAGTGACAGAGTGAAAATATCATCTTAGGAGTAGCTTTTATCTTGTTGAAAATCAGATCATGGGCCAGGCAGGGTGGCTTATGCCTGTAATCCTAGCACTTTACCAGGCCAAGGTGGGAGGATAGCTTAAGCTCAAGAGTTTAAGACCACTGTGGGCAACAGGGTGGAATTTCATCTCTACAAAAAATAAAAATTAAAAAACTAGCTGGGCATGGTGACATAGCCAGGTGTAGTGACCTACGCCTTGATACCTGGGAGGCAGAGGTAGGAGGATTGTTTGAGCCCAGGAGTTCGAGACTGCAGTGAGCCATGATCAGGCCACTGTACTCCAACCTTGGGGACAGAGTGGGACTCTGTCTCAAAAAGAAATCAGACCATGAAGATAACGACTTTCTTAAAAATCCACAGCAAAAAGACAAATAATAAGACTCTTGACCAACTTTTATCAAGTCAGTAAAGCAGCATTTCTGCTAAACTGTGTGCTAACTGACAAGTACCGTGGCAGTTAAAGACCCAACATGAAGGAGGGCTGGCAGGATGGCCAAATAGAAACAGCTCCGGTCTGCAGCTCCCAGCGAGACCAACACAGAAGGTGGATGGTTTCTGCATTTCCAACTGAGGTATCCAGTTCATCTCATTGGGACTGGTTAGACAGATGGCCAACAGAAGCAGGGTGGGACATCAGCTCACCAGTGACACGCAAGGGACCAGGGAACTCCCTCCCCTAGCCAAGGGAAGCCATGAGGGACTATGCCATGAAGGATGGTGCTATTTGGTCTAGATACTATAGTTTTCCCGTGGTCTTCACAACCTGCAGACCAGGAGATTCCCTCAGATGCATACACCACCATGGCCCTGGGTTTCAAGCATAAAACTTGGCAGCCATTTGGGCAGACACTGAGCTAGTTGCAGAAATTTTTTCATACCCCAGTAGCACCTGGAATGCCAGCAAGACAGAACCGTTCACTCCCTTGGAAAGGGGGCTGAAGCTAGGGAGACAAGTGGTCTTGCTCAGCAGATCCCGTCCCCATGGAGCCCAGCAAGCTAAGATCCACTGGGATTATGACCTGGGATGCTCAAGCTTGGTAGGGGGAGGGGTGTCCACCATTACTGAGGCTTGAGTAGGCAGTTTTCTCCTCACAATGTAAACAAAGCCACCAGGAAGTTCGAACTGAGCAAAACCCACCGCAGCCTGGAAAAGCCACTATAGCCAAACTCCCTCTCTAGATTCCTCCTCTCAGGCCAGGGCATCTCTGAAAGAAAGGCAGCAGCCCCAGTCAGGGGCTTATAGGTAAAACTCCCATCTCCCTGGGACAGAGAACCTGGGGGAAGGGGCGGCTGTGAGCACAGCTTCAGCAAACATAAATGTTCCTGCCTGATGGCTCTGAAGAGAGCAGCAGATCTCTCAGCACAGCACTTGAGCTCTGCTAAGGGACAGACCGCCTCCTCAAGTGGGTCCCTGACCCCTGTGCCTCCTGACTTGGAGGCACCTCCCAGCAGGGGTCGACAGACACCTCATACAGGACAGCTCCAGCTGGCATCTGGTGGGTACCTCTCTGGGAAGAAGCTTCCCAAGGAAGAAGCAGGGAGCAATCTTTGCTGTTCTGCAGCCTCTGCTGGTGATACCCAGGCAAACAGGGTCTGGAGTGGACCTCCAGCAAACTTGCAGCAGAGGGGCCTGTTAGAAGGAAAACTAACAAACAGAAACCAATAACATCAACATGAACAACAAGGACACCAATGCAAAAACCCCATCCGAAGGTCACCAACATCAAAGATCAAAGGTAGATAAATTCACAAAGATGAGGAAAAACCAGCACAAAAATGCCGAAAATTCCAAAAAGCAGAATGCCTCTTCTCCTCCAAAGGATCACAAATCCTTGCCAGCAAGGGAAAAAAACTGGATGGAGAATGAGTTTGATGAATTGACAGAAGTAGGCTTCCGAAGGTGGGTAACAATAAGTTCCTCTGAGCTAAAGGAGCATGTTCTAACCCAATGCAAGGAAGCTAAGAACCTTGATAAAAGGTTACCGTAACTGCTAACTAGAATAACCAGTTTAGAGAAAAACATAAATGACCTGATAGAGCTGAAAAACACAGCATGAGAACTTCGTGAAGCATACACAAGTATCAATAGCTGAATCAATCAAGTGGAACAAAGGATATCAGAGATTGAAGATCAACTTAATGAAATAAAGCATGAAGACAAGATTAGGGGAAAAAATGCAAAGGAATGAACAAAGCCTCCAAAAAATATGGGACCATGTGAAAAGACCAAATCTATGTTTGATTGGCGTACCTGAAAGTGACAGGAAGAATGTGACTAAGTTGGAAAACACACTTTAGGTTATTATCCAGGAGAACTTCCCCAACCTAGCAAGACAGGCCAACATTCAAATTCAGGAAATACAGAGAACACCACAAAGATACTCCTCAAGAAGAGCAACCCCAAAACACATAATCATCAGGTTCACCAAGGTCAAAATGAAGGAAAAAATGTTAAGGGCAGCCAGAGAGAAAGGTTACCCACAAAGGGAAGCCCATCAGACTAACAGCAGATCTCTCTGCAGAAACCCTACAAGCCAGAAGAGAGTGGGGGCCCATATTCAACATTCTTAAAGAAAAGAATTTTCAACCCAGAATTTCATATGCAGCCAAACTAAGCTTCATAAGTGAAAGAGAAATAAAATCCTTTACAGACAAGCAAATGCAGAGGGATTTTGTCACCACCAGGCCTGCCTTGCAAGAGCTCCTGAAGGAAGCACCAAATATGGAAAGGAAAAACCGGTACCAGCTACTGCAAAAACATACCAAAGTGTAAAGACCATCAAGGCTAGGAAGAAACTGCATCAATTAATGTGCAAAATAACCAGCTAGCATCATAATGACAGGATCGAATTCACACATTAAAATATTAGCCTTAAATGTAAATGGGCTAAATGCCCCAGTTAAAAGACACACACTGGTAAATTGGATAAACAGTCAAGACCCATAGGTGTGCTGTATTCAGGAGACCCATCTCACATGCAAAGACACACATAGGCTCGAAATAAAAGGATGGAGGAATATTTACCAAGCAATGGAAAGCAAAGAAAAGCAAGGGCTACAAGCCTAGTTCTGATAAAACAGACTTTAAACCAACAAAAATGAAAAAAGACAAAGAAGGGCATTACATAATAGTAAAGGGATCAACGCAACAAGAAGAGTTAACTATCCTAAATATATATGCCCCCAATACAGGAGCACCCAGATTAATAAAGCAAGTTCTTAGAGACCTAAAAAGAGATGTAGACTCCCACACAATAATAGTAGGAGACTTTAACACCCCACTGTCAATACTGGACAGATCAATGAGACAGAAAATTAACAAGGATATTCAGAACTAGAACTCAGCTCTGGACCAAGTGGACCTGATAGACATCTACAGAACTCTCCACCACAAATTAACAGAATATACATTCTTCTTAGCACCACATCATACTTATTCTAAAATTGACCATATAATTGGAAGTAAAACACTCCTCAGCAAATACAAAAGAACAGAAATCATAACAAACAGTCTCTCAGAACAAAGTGCAAGCAAATTAGAACTCAGGATTAAGAAACTCACTCAAAACCACACAACTACATGTAAACTGAACAAACTGCTCCTAAATGACTACTGGGTAAGTAACGAAAGGAAGGCAGAAATAAATAAGTTCTTTGAAACCAATGAGAACAAAGACACAACATACCAGAATCACTGGAACACAGATAAAACAGTGTTTACAGGAAAATTTATAGCACTAAATGCCCACATGGGAAAGCGGGAAAGATCTAAAGTTGACGCCCTAACATTACAATTAGAAGAACTAGAGAAGCAAGAGCAAACAAATTCAAAAGCTAGCAGAAAACACAAAATAACTAAGATCAGAGCAGAACTGAAGGAGATAGAGACACGAAAAACCCTTCAAAAAATCAATGAATCCAGGAGCTGGTTTTTTGAAAAGATTAACAAAATAGACCACTAGCCAGACTAATAAAGAAGGAAAGAGAGAAGAATCAAATAAACACAATAAAAAATGATAAAGGGGATATCACCACTGATCCCACAGAAATACAAACTACCATCAGAGAATACTATAAACACCAGTATGCAAACAAACTAGAAAATCTAGGCTGAGCATGATGACTCATGCCTGTAATCCCAGCATTTTGGGAGGCTGAGGCAGGTGGGTCACGAGGTCAGGAGTTTGAGACCAGCCTGACCAACATGGTGAAATCCCGTCTCTACTAAAAATACAAAAATTAGCTGGGCATGGTGGAACATGCCTGTAATCCCAGTTTCAGGAGGCTGAGGCAGGAGAATCGCTTGAACCTGGGAGGCAGAGGTTGTAGTGAGCTGAGATCAGATGGGAAGGACCTTTTCAAGGAGAACTACAAACCACTGCTCAAGGAAATAAGAGAGGACACAAACAAATGGAAAAACATTCCATGCTCATGAATAGGAAGAATCAATATCATGAAAATGGCCATACTGCCCAAAGTAATTTATAGATTCAATGCTGCTCCCATCAAGCTACCATTGACTTTCTTCACAGAATTAGAACAAACTACATTAAATTTCATAGGAACCAAAAAGAGCCCGTATAGCCAAGATAATCCTAAGCAAAAAGAACAAAGCTGGAGCCATCATGGTACCTGACTTCAAACTATACTACAAGGCTACAGTAACCAAAACAGCATGGTACTGGTACCGAAACAGATATATATATATATAGACCAATGGAACAGAACAGAGGCCTCAAAAATAATGCCACACAGCTACAACCATCTGATATTTGACAAACCTGACAAAAAGAAGAAATGGGGAAAGAATTCCCTATTTAATAAATGGTGCTGGGAAAACTGGCTAGCCATATGCAGAAAACTGAAACTGGACCCCTTCCTTACACCTCATACAAAAATTAACTCATGATGGATTACAGACTTAAATATAAGACCTAAAACCGTAAAAACCCTGGAAGAAAAACTAGGCAATACCATTCAGGACATAGGCATGGGCAAAGACTTCATGACTAAAACACCAAAAGCAATTGCAACAAAAGTTAAAATTGACAAATGGGATCTAACTAAACTGCACAGCAAACAAACTACCATCAGAGTGAACAGGCAACCTACAGAATGGGAGAAAATGTTTATAATCTATCCATCTAACAAAGGGCTAATATCCAGAATAAACAAGGAACTTAAACAAATTTACAAGAACAAAAATAAACAACCCCATCAAAAAGTAGGCAAAGGGTATAAACAGACACTTTTCAAAAGAAGACATCTATGTGGTCAACAAACATATGAAAAAAAAGCTCATCATCACTGGTCATTAGAGAAATGCAAATCACACCCACAATGAGATACTGTCTCACGCCAGTTAAAATGAGCCTGCTTATATGCCCAGTACATTGCTACTTGAACCAACATTTGAGAAAGCCATCACACAAAGGCTATCTATAACCCAAGGAACTCGTACAGAGCCTTGGTCCCTGGAAAACACCCAGAATCAAAGCCAAATGACCGACACAACATACATAACAGTCACATTCTCAAAAAGGAGAGATAAAAGTTTTTAAAGTCCAATTCAAACAAAAGTAAATTCAAACATAAAAAAACTCAGCTTCTGCAGATAAGAAGGAACCAGTGTAAGAACACCATGAATATGAAAAAAACCCAGTGGTTCAACACTTCAAAAGGATCACACTAGTTCTTCAACAATGGATCCAAACCAAAATGAAAATTCTGAAATGACAGATATATAATTAAAATATGAATTGTAAGTAAGTTCAATGAGGTCCCAGAGAAATTTGAAAACCAACACAAAGAATTCAGTAAAACAATTAAAGATATGAATGAAAAAATGTATTTAAGAGATACTTTTTAAAAGATCAAGCAGAATTTCTGAAAATAGAAAATTCACTGAAGAATTACAAAATAGAGTTGAAAGCTTAACAATAAACTAAACCATTCTGAAGAAAGAATTTCAGAACTTGATGACAATTCTTTCAAATTAACCCAGTCAGACAAAAATGAGGAAAAAAATTTAAAAAACAATCAAAGTCTTTGAGTAATATGCAATTATTTAAAACAACCAAACCTTTGAGTTTCTGAGGAAGAAGAAGAAAAAGGAAAGAGCTTGGAAAACCTATTTAAGGCACAAATTCAGGAAAAATTCCCTAGTCTTGCTAGAGATTTAAGTGAGATAAAAGAACTGCAGAAAACATGTGGAAGACACTTAGCCATAAAAACCTCACCAAGGCAAATAGTCACTAGACTACTAAAGTCAACATGAAGGAAAAATAAATCCTAAAAGCAGCAAGAAAAAAGTGTCTAATCATGTGTAAAAGAAATCCCATCAGACTAACAATAAACTTCTCAGTAGAAACCTTATAAGCCAGAAGAGATTGAAGTCCTATTTTCAGTCTTCTTAAAGAAAAAAAACTGCCAGCCAAGCATTTTATATCTTGTTAAACTAAGTAACATAAATGAAGGGGAAATAAAATCTTTCCCAGACAAGCAAATGCTAAGGAAATTAATCACAACTAAATTTGACCTACAAGGAATGTTCAAAGGAGTTCTAAACATGGAAACAACAGGGCAATACTCATCATCATAAAAGCACATGAAAGTATGAAACTGATCTTACAAAGCAATCACACAATTGAGACCACAGAGCAGCCAAGTAACAATTATCACTATGACGGGAATAAAACCTCATATATCAATATGTAAATATTGAATGTAAATGGACTAAACAGTCCATTTAAAAGATATAGACTGGTGGAATTGATTTAGAAAACAAGATCCAACCATATGCTACCTGAAAGAAACCCACCTAAATGGTAAAGACATTTACAGACTCAAAGTAAAAGGGTGGAAAAAGATATTTCATGCAAATTGAAGCTAAAAGTTAGCAGAGGTACCTACGCTTATATCAGATAAAACAGTCTTTGAATCAACAAGAGTTGGAAAATACAAAGAAGATAATTATATAATGATAAAGAAATCAATTCCATGAGAAGACATAACAAACCTAAATACAAATGCACCCAACACTAAAGCACCCAGATTCATATAACAAATACTACTAGACCTAAAAAAGAGATAGACAGCAATACAATAATAGGGAAAAACTTCAACATCCCACTGGTAGCACTAGACAAATCATTGAGACAAAACATCTACAAAGAAAATCTAGATTTAAATTGTACTCTAGACCAAATGAACCTAACAAATTTTTACAGAACATTCTACACAACAACCACAGAATATACATTCCTTTAATCTGCACATGGAACTTTCTCCAAAACAGACCATACACTAGACCACAAGGTAAGTCTAAATACATTTTTTAAAAACCAAAATTATATCAAGTATCTTCTTGGACCACACTAAAATAAAACTAAAAATCAATACCAAAAGGAACTCTCAAAACTATAGCAATAAATGAAAATTAAACAACCCGTTCCTGAATGATGATTGCATCAATGATGAAATTAAGACAGAAATTAAAAAGTGTTTTGAAATGAATACAAATAGAGACCAAATATAACAAAATCTCTGAGATACAGCAAAAGCAGTGCTAAAAGAAGTTTATAGCACTAAATGCTTACATTTAAAAGATAGAAAGATGACAAGTTAACAATCTAAGGTTGCACCTAAAGAAACTAGAAAAACAAGAGCAACTCAAACCCAAAGCTACCAGGAGCAAAGAAATAACAAGGATCAGGGCAGAACTAAATGATATTAATATAAAAGAAAAGGATCAAGAAAATGAAAAGTTACTTCTTTGAAAAGATAAACAAAATTAATAGGCTACTAGCTAGATTAGCCAAGAAAAAAAGAAAAGATTCAAATAAGCACCATCAGCAATGACAAAAATGACATTATAGCCGATGCCACAGAAATACAAAGGATCATCATCAGAAAATACTATGAGCATCTCTACACACACAAACTAGAAAACCTAAAGGAAATGCATAAATTCTTAGAAACATACAACTTCCCAAGATTAAACAAGAAAGAAACACAAATGCTTAACTGACCAATAATGAGTAGTGAAAATAAATCAGTAATAAAAGATCTCCCAAGAACAATAAAAGGAGCAAAGGACCAAATGGATTCACAGCCAAATTTTACTAGATGTACAAACAACTGGTACCAATCCTACCGAAAGTATTCCCAAAAAAATCGAGGAGAAGGGAATCCTCCCTAATTCATTCTGTGAAGCCAGCATCACCTTGATACCAAAGCTAGACAAGGACACAACAACAACACCCAAAACCTACAGGCCAACATGCCTGATAAATACAGCTGCAAAAATCCTCAAAAAAAAAAAAAAACTAGCAAAACCAAATCCAACAGCACATCAAAAAGATACACCATGACTGAGTGGTATTTATTCCACGAATGCAAAGATGGTTCAACATATGGAAATCAATAAATATAATTCACCAAATAAAAATAATTAAAATTTAAAACCATATGATCCTCTTAATAGATGCAGAAAAGTATTCAATAAAACTCATTATCCCTTCATGATAAAACCCTCAACAAACTAGACATCAAAGGAAAATACCTTAAAGTAATAAAACCTATACATGACAAATCCACAGCCAATATCATATTAAATAGGGAAAAGTTGAAAGCATTCCCCCTAAGAACTTGAGCAAGATTAGAATGCTAGCTTTCACCACTCCTATTCAACATAGTACTAGAAGTTTTAGCTAGAGCAATCTAGCAAGTGAAATAAGAGTCACTGTTTGCTCCATGACACAATCTTATACCTAGAAAACTCCAAAGACTCCTCCAACAGACTCTTAAGTTTTATAAATGACTTCAGTAAAGTTTCAGCATACAAAATCAATGGTATTTTTATACATCAATAAAGATCATGCTCAGAACCAAAACAAAAGCTCATCCCATTTACAATAGCTACAAAACAATAAAATCACTAGAAATACATTTAACCAAGTAGGTGAAAGATCTCTATGAGAAGAACTACAAAACACTGATGAAAGTAATAGTGGATGACACAGACAAATGGAAAATCATTCCATGCTCATGGACTGAATCAATATCATTAAAATAACCATATTACCCAAAGCAATCCACAGATTCAATGCAATTCTATCAAATTACTAATGTCATTTTTCACAGAATTAGAAGAAACAATTCTAAAATTTATATGGAATCATAAAAGAGCCTGAATAGCCAAAGCAGTCCTAAGCAAAAAGAACAACACTGAAGGCATTACATTACCTGACTATAAATTATACTACAAGGCTACAGTAATCAAAACAGCATGATACCGTGCATAAAAATAGACACATAAATCGGTGGAACAGAATAGCAAACCCAGAAATAAAGCCAAATACCCACAACCAACTGATTTTCAACAAAGTTGAAGGATACCTTGTGCAAAGGACACCCTATTTAATAAAGTGTTGGGAAAATTGGATAACCATGTGCAGAAGAATAAAACTGGACCCCTATCTCTAACTGTATATGAAAATTAACTCAAGATGGATTAAATTCTTAAATATAATACCTGAAACTATAAAAATTCCAGAAGAAAACCTAGGGAAAATTCTTCTGGATGTTGACATAGGGAGGTAATTTATGACTAAGACCTCAAAAGCAAGTGCAACAAAAATAAAAATAGGCAAATGAGATGTAGTTAAAATAAAGCTTCTGCAAAGCAAAAGAAATAATCAACAGAGTAAACAGACAACCTACAGAATTGGAGAAAATATTTACAAGCTATTCATCCAACAAAGCCCTAATATCCAGAATGTACAAGGAACTCAAACTACTCAACAAGAAAAAAACAAATAACTCTATTAAAAAGCGGGCAAAAGACATGAAAAGACGTTTTTCAAAAGAAGACATTCAAGCAGCTAACAAACATAAGAAAAAATGCTCAACATCACTAATCATCAGAGAAATGCAAATTAAAACTACAGCGAGATTTCTCCTTCCACCAGTCAGAATGACTATTATTACAAAGTCTAAAGACAACAGATGTTGGGGAGGGTGCAGAGAAAAGGGAACAAATGTACACCATTGGTGGGAATGTATATTAGTACAATCTTTATGGAAAAGAGTATATCACAGCCCTATTCATAACTGCAAAATCTTGGAATCAGCCTAAGTGTCCATCAGCAGAGATTTGGTAAATAAAATATATATATAAATTTTGTCTGAATTATTAAAAATCTTGTCTGAATTCAGCCATAAAAATACTATTCCATTTTATATATATATGGAATAGTATTCAGCCATAAAATAACAAAATCATGGTTTCTGCAGCATCATGGATAGAACTAGAGGCCATTATTCTAAGTAAAATCACTCAGAAATGGGAAGTCAAATGCCACATGTTTTCTTCTGAAAGTGGGAACTAAACAATAGGTACACAAGGACATACAGAGTTAAATAATAGACACTGGAGCTCTGAAGGTGGGAAGGTAGGAGAGAGGTGAGGGTTGAAAACTACCTATTTGAGTACAGTGTTCACTATCTGGGCAATGGGTGCAACTGAAAGCCCAGACTTTGCCACTACATAGTATATCCATATAACAAAACTGCACTTGTATCCCCTAAATGTATAACAATAAAACAATAAATAAAATGGGGAAAATGATACTATACAAACAAGAGGGCTTCAAAAAGTTAATAGAAAATGTGTATTATAAAAAAATCCATCATGTATTTCAAAATTTTTTGCACCAAAATAAACTCATACTAACTTGTTACTACCTGACTGAATAGGATCTAGTTTGAGGCATTAGGAAGCATAAGATATCAGTTTGAAAAGATTCCCTATCAAAGCAACGTAAATTCTGCTAAAACTAGAGCAAAAACAAACATCAAATTTATGGTGAAGCTAGGGTTGAAGAATGGTAAAATCATTGATGCTTTACAAAAAGCTTATGGAGGCAAGGCTCCCAAAGAAATCAGCAGTTTATAAATAGATAGCTTGTTTTAAGAAGAAACGAGATGATGCTGAAAATGAGGCCCACAGAAGCAGACCATTCACATCAATTTGCAAGGAAACAATTTAACTTGTTTATGCCTTAATTGAAGGGCACCAATGATTAACAGCAGAAACAATAGCCAACATTATAGATATCTCAATTGGCTCAGTTTACACAATTCTGGTTAAAAAATTAAAGTTAAACCAACTTTCTACTCAATGGGTGCCAGAACCATTGTGCCCAGGTCAACTGCAGACAAGAGCAGATCTTTCAATGGAAATTTTAAACAAGTAGGATCAAGATGCTGAAGATTTTCTTTGAAGAACTGTAAGAAGAGATGAGACAAGGCTTTACCCATATGATCCTGAAGACAGAGCAAAATCAAAGCAATGGCTACCAAGAGGTGGAAGTGGTCCAATCAAAGCTAAAGCAGACCAGTCAAGAGCAAACGTCATGGCAACAGTTTTTTGTGATGCTGAAGGCATTTTGCTTGTTGACTTTCTGAAGGGCCAAAGAATAACATCTGTTTATTATGAGAGTGTTTTGAAAAAGCCAAAATGTTAGCAGAAAAACACCTGGGAAAGCTTCACCATAAAGTTCTTCTCCATGACAACAATGCTCTTGCTCAGTCTTCTCATCAACAAGGGCAATTTAGCAATAGTTTTTCTGGGAAATCATTAGAATCTACCTTACAGTTCTGATTTGGCTCCTTCTGACCCTCAGTTCTTTAGGGATGAACTAAATAGCTGGTATTATTGCTTACAAAAGTGTCTTGAGTTTGAGACCGGGCTGAGCAACACAGTGAGACCCTCGTTTCTCTAAAAATAAAAAAATTAGCTGGATGTGCCCACACGCACCTGCAATCTCAGCTACTTGGGAGGCTGAGGTAGGAGGATTGATTGAGCCCAGGAGTTTGAGGCTGCAGTGAGCTATGATTGTGCCACTGCACTCCAGCCTGGGCAACAGAGTGAGACTGTCTCAAAAAATAATAATCATAATTGTCTTTACCTTGATGGAGCTTATGTTGAATAATAAAGTTTGTATTTTTTATTTTTATCTTTTAATTATATTTTCCATTAACTTTTTAAAATCCCCTCATTTAAGAGGGTTCTTTTGAGAATTAAATGAATTAATTAATATAAATGCTTATAAGAATGCCAGGCATTTATTAAACACTGTATAAACCTCAGCTATTATTATTAGGATCATATATACTTGTAAGATAGGTGATTAACTTGTTAAAACTTACTTGTGGAAGTTCCAGATTGCTGATAAATGAGCACTGGGAATTATCGTATTTTATATATGTGCCTTGCTATTTTTCAGGTCTGGGAGAAAGCATAAAATTTGTCTAAGAACAACTTTCTAATAACTTATTATGATAGAATCTTCTTGGAATAATCCAGTGGCTTACTAGTCATCTGACCAACTGATAAATGCAATTTGTAATCAATAACAAGCATCCTTCAGTTGATGTAATTTACAATGTTATTTATTAGCTGGATGAGTTTGGAAAAGTTACCTAACTTCTCTGAACATCTGTAAAATTGAGATGTGGTATGTGGCATCACAGATGGACAATTATATGAAAACTGTAGAGTCTGGATGTGGTCGTTCACATCTGCAGTCCCAGCCACCCAGGAAGCTGAGGAAAAAATATTGCTCAAGTCCAGGAGTACAAGTCCAGCCCTGGCAACATAGTGAGACCTCGTATAGTCCACGTAAGCCACTTATCAGCTTCTAATGGATAGATTCATCACCAGATAGTCCTGATTTGAACTCTCAGTTCTGAAGAAGTCAGGGATCCCTGTTGTGTAACTGCCCCAGAGATGGTGAACTGTTATGGGAACTCTTCACATCCTAAGTGTCTTCACTGGAGCCAACCCGTCTTCCTCCTTTCCCTTGGGAAATTATTGCTGCTCTATTACTCGGAGTTCAGCCAGGGAAACAGAAACCACTCTAAATATGTACAACAACAAAAAAGAGGAGTTAATTCAGGAGATTGGTAACTTGACAATGAAAGAAGTTGAGAGGCCAACAGAACATTGTGGGGAGACCCAGCTATTGGCAAACACATGAAGTCACTCCCACTGCTAGGCTTGGCTGACCTAGAGAGGAGGCAACACTATGAGTCCAGAGACAGGAGTGGGGCCACCAAGTCCTGTCTGGTGGGATCTGGTGCTGCAGTCAAGGCTGAGACCACACCTGTTCTCTTCTTTCCACCCTTTTATCTCCTGCCATTGGCTGAACTAGGTCAGGAGTCATCTGAGCTGCCGCCAAGGCAGAGACTGAGGATGTAGAGGAAAACAGGCAACGGGATGGGACTAGGGGGAAATAGATAAGGGCTGGAGGATTGCCTGCTTACAGTGTTAAAATCAGTACAAACCTCTGTTCACCACAAAAGCCACACTCTGGAAACAGAAAGCTTCATTCAGTAGATAGAGGTGCGCAGGATAGATTTTATGTAGGAAAAAAAATGCTATATGCGGCAGCAAAGGCCTGATGGGATTTTATGTTTGATCTGTCAGCTCATATTTGGATTTTTCAAATGTTTAGGGTAAATATAACCTTAAAGAACTACAAAATGTTCTTTTCTGGCTCTTAAAATGGTGTCAACAAAATATTCAATTAGTCTTTATTTTATAGAGCTGGCTAGCTTCCTCTAGATAAAAGTGTACAGAAATGATTTTCTGGTGGTTTACAGTACTTTTACGGTGGTTTCTAGACATGTATTTTCAAGCACTTTAGTTGATTCCATAAAATATATAGGTTGGTCTAGATGTGTGCAAAGTCAACTCTTTCAAAAACTTTGTTCCCCTCTGCCTTGCAAATTCTTTTAATCTACTATTGCTTTGTAATGATTCATCCCTTTGGTAATTCAATATTTATTGTCTTATTCATATTTGTATATCAAACAAAGCTAAAGAAATCTGCTGCCATAATAGTTTATTTAGCAAGGAATGTAGGGCAAAAGAACAAGAAAATTATGATGTTAAAGTATAGTAAGGTAAATGGAAGAACATTCCATGTTCATGGGTTGGAAGAATCAATATCGTGAAAATGGCCATACTGCCCAAGGTAATTTATAGATTCAATGCCATCCCCATCAAGCTACCAATGACTTTCTTCACAGAATTGGAAAAAACTACTTTAAAGTTCATATGGAACCAAAAAGGAGCCCGCATCGCCAAGTCAATCCTAAGCCAAAAGAACAAAGCTGGAGGCATCACACTACCTGACTTCAAACTATACTACAAGGCTACAGTAACCAAAACAGCATAGTGCTGGTACCACGACAGAGACATAGATCAATGGAACAGAACAGAGCCCTCAGAAATAATGCTGCGTATCTACAACTATCTGATCTTTGACAAACCTGACAAAAACAAGCAATGGGGAAAGGATTCCCTATTTAATAAATGGTGCTGGGAAAACTGGCTAGCCATATGTAGAAAGCTGAAACTGGATCCCTTCCTTACACCTTATACAAAAATTAATTCAAGATGGATTAAAGACTTACATGTTAGACCTAAAACCATAAAAACCCCAGAAGAAAACCTAGGCAATACCATTCAGGACATAGGCATGGGCAAGGACTTCATGTCTAAAACACCAAAAGCAATGGCAACAAAAGCCAAAATTGACAAATGGGATCTAATTAAACTAAAGAGCTTCTGCACAGCAAAAGAAACTACCATCAGAGTGAACAGACAACCTACAGAATGGGAGAAAATTTTTGCAACCTACTTATCTGACAAAGGGCTAATATCCAGAATCTACAATGAACTCAAACAAATTTACAAGAAAAAAACAACCCCATCAACAAGTGGGCGAAGGACATGAACAGACACTTCTCAAAAGAAGACATTTATGCAGCCAAAAAACACATGCAAAAATGCTCATCATCACTGGCCATCAGAGAAATGCAAATCAAAACCACAATGAGATACCATCTCACACCAGTTAGAATGGCCATCATTAAAAAGTCAGGAAACAACAGGTGCTGGAGAGGATGTGGAGAAATAGGAACACTTTTACACTGTTGGTGGGACTGTAAACTAGTTCAACCATTGTGGAAGTCAGTGTGGCGATTCCTCAGGGATCTAGAACTAGAAATACCATTTGACCCAGCCATCCCATTATTGGGTATATACCCAAAGGACTATAAATCATGCTGCTATAAAGACACATGCACACGTATGTTTATTGAGGCACTATGCACAATAGCAAAGACTTGGAACCAACCCAAATGTCCAACAACGATAGACTGGATTAAGAAAATGTGGCACATATACACCATGGAATACTATGCAGCCATAAAAAATGATGAGTTCATGTCCTTTGCAGGGACATGGATGAAACTGGAAAACATCATTCTCAGTAAACTATCACAAGGACAAAAAACCAAACACCGCATGTTCTCACTCATAGGTGGGAATTGAACAATGAGAACTCATGGACACAGGAAGGGGAACATCACACTCCGGGGACTGTTGTGGGGTGGGGGGAGGGGGGTATCTAATGTAACGAATTAATGGGTGCACAAACAACAGGGACATGGATACATATGTAACAAACTGCACATTGTCAATGGATCCTAAAACAAATAAAAGGCAAAAAAAAAAAAGAAAATCCTAACATTTTCGACAACGTGGAACAACCAAGAGGACACAGGTTGAATGAAATAAGCCAGGAATAGAAAGACAAACACTGCATGATCCTCATATATGGAATCTTAAAAAAAACAAATTCATAGAAGCAGAAAGTAGAATGGTAGTTGCCAGAAGCTGGGGGTGGGGAGAGACTGGGGAGAGGTTGGTCAAAGGATACAGAATTTCAGTTAGACACAGCCAAGAAGTTACATGATCTCTGTAAGCCTTTCAGCATGATTTGTGGTGATAATTAGAGAATATGAAGCATCTACTGTAGGCCCCAATCTCCACTGTAAATACTTAAAAAATGGAATACTTAAAAGATTCTATAGAGATGGGAATTTTTATGTGTTTGTTTTGTATGGGAGAAATGAAGACCAAGAAAGATTTGGTTTCTCTAAACATATTATAAAATAATAACTGGTTCTTGATGCATAATCAACCAAAAATATTCAAGTGTGGCCACAGAGATTTCTTGGCAACTCCTTCCTAAGGCTGGATAGGGTGTAGGGCTATGAAGAAAGATGCTGCACACCTCTCTGCATGAATTGGGAGAATCTCTCATGGGTTCAGAACAGGAAAGCTTCCTTCTGGGGAACTAGGTCCTTCGCATCCAGTGGACCTGACAAATCGACACCACCTTTTAATGGAATAAGCTGGACTCCGCAGGTTACAATCCTGGAAACAAATAATTTTTGCAAATAGGCTTAGCCAGTTCTCCCTGTGCTGCGTATGAAAGATACCTTGGATGGATTCCAAAGATTTGGGGTTCCTTTCAGGTATTAGAACAGTCTCGTTATCAGATATCATAACATTAATAAAATCTAAAAAAAATTCCTGTTTTTCATTCACTTTTCTCTACACCAAAGAGAGGAAAATGTTTAGTCTTTTCTAGAATTTACCTTTTTTGCTGCTTCTCTTTTTTCGTTGGAGCCACCTTCAGGATATAGGGTCTGGGATAAGAGAAAGAAGAAACAGAAAAACATTAATACAAGACATTTTATTCAGCTGGTGCTTTTAAAAAATTATCTTGGCTACCAAAGGCTGTCAGGAGAAACATACCAAGGGTTCACACCTCCTTGGGTGCTTGTGTGACTCTTTGTAGACACCCCTCTAGTAATCACAAACCTAAGCAGTCTCATCAGCCAAGTGACGTCACCTCAACAGGCCTCTCTTAGTGCTCTCTCAGCACCTCCCCACTGAGGTCCCACCACACAGGCCCCTTGTACAGGCTCTTTCAAGGCCCCTTGGCTGCCCACCTTCCCAAGGCATAGCAGAAAAGGTAGCTTTCACTGCAGCCCTCTTACCTGGAACCTCCATTGTAACAGCTCTACAGCCAGCTTCCCACCTTCAGGTTTCTGGAGGCAAGGGGTAGATCCCAGTGTCTACAGCCCCCAAACTTGGAGTGGGGGCACCAGTTCAGCTATTGTGCTACATTTGAATAGCACCGTTTGAATAGGGTGGGCTTGGAATAACCCATGGCTCAGCAGGCATCTAGCCAGGACAAGATGCTACCCTCCCTTTTTGCAAGCCACTCTTCTCCTCCCTCCTACCCCCATGTCTACCTTTTGGCTTGGGGAGGCTGGGAGGACATGAACATTGGAAGATGAAAGAAACAATGTCAACTCTCTACCTCTTTAAATGATTTTCTTCCACTGAAGCCTTGGTCTTCTCTTAGGTGGTTACTGGGGATGGTGTTCATGAGAACCAAGTTGGCCATTGCTGGGCAATTTGGTAGGAAAGTATCCAGTGCTTCCCTTTAGAATATGGGCTAACTTATTACCCACCCCACTATTCTCAGCTTCAGGACATTAGACAAAATTCAGGACAGCAAAAAACTCTCAGTCTATGTTTGATTGCATTAGAAATGTACAAATTTTTCATCGCGGAAACAAGAAAGCACAAAAATTCTGCAGCTCCCTGGGAGGGATGGTTTCAGGCCGAGAGGGCTTTGACTGCTGAAGGCCTCGCCATATTCTCTTTGCCTTGTTTTTCGTGAAGCTCAATGTCATCATTTATTTGTCTTTAATCTGTTGTTTCATGATCCTGTGTTGAAATAAGGTAGGATTTAAGTAAGTCCATAAATGTGACCACTAAATTTCAATCATTGGTTTTATAAAGCATAAACGAAGAATACAGCTATTATTATCTCCACTTTACAGGTGGGAACCTGGGGTAAAGTTAGTTTAAGTGAGTTGCTCGAGGTCACCAAGCCAGTGACTGGCATTCCAGATACAAACACTTTAGAGCTCTGGAGTCTGTGCCCCCAACATTGTAATATAAATACAACTTAAAAGGAAAAATAAATGAGACACGGCCTTGATTATGTGCCTGACTCCATTGGGGCAGGTCTTGCGATGGAATGTTGTCCTTGTAGCATATTTGTTAAAACTTAGGTGCCCATAAAAGCATGAATTTAGCTTGAATCCTATTCCCTCTGTTGAGAACCCTTCCAGAGACTTAACTGAATACATAAAGTCTCCCTGGAAATCCATGGCCCTTTTATCCCTCCTAAGAGAGGTCAGGAGCTCCATGGCACAGCTTATCAAGTCAAATGCTCCAAGTTGCAGAACACATGTGGGCTAGCTTCCTGGGCAGGCAGTTGGGATGGGGTGTGGCAAACTGGGAGCAAAATTCTTTGTATTGTCGCAGGCTCAGTAATGAAGAAAGACTCGTTTTTCCACTTTCAGTACGGCTACTTTCATGTGAAATCTGTCTGCTTCTACATATATTTGGGAGAAGTTGAAAAATGGGGTATAATAAAATGTGCTTGGCATCTCCTAATTATTACAGCAAGAAGGTAAGAATAGCTTCTACCTGATCCAGCTCTCCTTCCCACTTTTGTCTGTGAAAATAGAACGAATATCTACTTTATAGAAAAAAAAAAACATTAAAAACCAGCTCCTGGCTATCTGCAATATGACCTGGGTTGTTCAATTAATTTTTTTAAAAAAATACACATATGTCAGTTTTCTGGGAAAGTGGACAGAACATTTTTGTAGGACTCAGGAAATCTAGATTTTAGTACAGTTTCTTCCACTGACAGATGATACCTTTAACTTAATTGCTATGAGACTGGAATTCTCAAATGTCAAATAGGAGAGAAGGACCAGGTCCAAGATTTTTAACTTTCTTTAACATCTATTTGAAAAATTTCAATCTTACAGAACAGTTGCAACTATAGTACAACTATATAAGCTCCAGGGTCCCACTTGCCTAGATTCATAGACTATTTATATTGTCACATTTGCTTCTTTCTCTTTATATAATAACAACAATAATAATGGGAGTATATAATTATTAATATTTGACAAACTACTTGAGAGTAAGTTAGAGATCTTTTGCCTATTAGGCCAAATACACATACTTCTGTGTACATGAACAAGAGCAACCACTTCCAGAACCATAATGCAATTATCAAATTCAGAAAAATTTACATCAACATCATGGTGAGGGTAAATTAACCATAAGCCCAGCTGTAAAATTCCTCTCTTTGTACTACTTCTCTTTATTTCTCAGACTGGCCGACACTTAGGGAAAATAGAAAGAACCTACATTGAAATATTGGGGGCTTTAATTCACAATCCGTATTCAAATTCCACCAAATGTCTTAATAATGTATGTTGCAGCAGTTTTCCCCGGTCCTGAGTGGAGCCCAGGATCTCACTTTGGTATGAGTCGTCTTGCCTCCTTGATCTCCTTTAGTCTGAAGCACTTTCTCCTAATTCTTGGTCTTCTATGACATTGACCTTTTCAAAGAGTATAGAGCAGAGATTTTATAAAACAGTCCTCAGTTTGAGTCAGTCTGAGGTTTCTTCATGCTCAGGTGGCACTGAGCATTTTGGGTGAGAAGACAGTGGGAGTGAAGTTGTCTTTCTTGTACATTTCTTCAGGAGGCTGAAAGGCCAGTTTGTCTTGTTGGTGACATTCACTTTGCTGACTTAGTTAGAGAGGTGTCTCCTGTGTTTCTTCACTGCAGAGTTAACGTTTTTCCCTTTATATAAGTAGTAATTGATCCATGTGAAGACATTTTAAGGCTGGGTACATATTCTTTCCTCATGAAACGTGCATCAATGACTTAAGCTTTCTTTGATGAATCATGCAGGTAGCAATCAGTCTCATGATGGATGTATGGATTTCTTTCATCCTTTCTTCTACATTTAAATATTGGCCTTCTGCTATAGGAAGAAGTTTCTCCTGTCCCATTTAGTGAATTATTGACCTATCTATTTTTTATCATTATGGACTTATAGTTCAAATTTTGATATAGACATTTTTTTAATTAATTACATAATGGACTGGCTCCCTAGTGAAGAAAAACACAAACAGACACTAGCCAAAGTGCATATTTTTCTGGTGCTAATAGATCTTTGAAGTTTATTCATGGCCCAGACCCTCAGGTACCTTGAACTTTGCATAGTGACATTTCTGCCTCTACAATGCAATGATACTTCTGTCCCTGTTGAAATGACTTGAAAGGAAGCAGATAGTTGGCTTCAGTTAGAAAAGTTTCTTAGAGTGATGGTTTCCAGCTTCATCCATGTCCCTACAAAGGACATGAACTCATCATTTTTTATGGCTGCATAGTATTCCATAGTGTATATGTGCCACATTTTCTTAATCCAGTCTATCATTGTTGGACATTTGGGTTAAAAACCAAACACTGCATGTTCTGTTCTCACTCATAGGTGGGAATTGAACAATGAGAACACATGGACACAGGAAGGGGAACATCACACTCTGGGAACTGTTGTGGGTTTGGGGGAAGGGGGAGGGATAGCATTAGGAGATATACCTAATATTAAGTGACGAGTTAATTGGTGCAGCACACCAACATGGCACATGTATACATATGTAACTAACCTGCACGTTGTGCACATGTACCCTAAAACTTAAAGTATAATAAAAAAAAAGTTTCTTAGAAAGCAGGCTATTTGGTTTTTTCAGTGAATATTGCTGCAAAAGTGCTTTCATCCGTACCTTAAAAGCTTTGCAGTTTGACTTTAACGCTCAGAAAGTTAAAGAAACCCTCCCTTTGGCTCCTCCTTCAACCTCCTTCAAGCCTCAGCTTTTGGGTCCCTGTTGCTTGGAGAATGGTGTGTGCAGGCTCTGTTGATTCTATCACAGATATGTGAGGCTCCAAGTCATGTTTCATCCTCAGGCTGTCTACTGCAGGAGACAGCAGGAAGAGATCTCCCAAGAGGGACCTCCACAAACTATGTCACGTTTATGTGAAAGAAGGAGCAATATGGTCAATAGCAGAAGTAATTAGTGTCTCGGGCTCTGCAAATAGACAGACCTTATTTCCAGCCCCAAGTAGAAGTCTCCAGCCTCTGCCAGATAGGCCTGAGCCCTAAGTATTCATTTGCTCACATGGGTAATGGGGATCATAACTGCGTCCCTGCATTGGGTGGTAGCATGTAGCAAGCACGCCATGGGTGATACCCTTGGAGCCTTGTTTGCCCCATGCCTGGGGCCTCCCTGCTGTACATTGTGTGCGGGCAGCTCAGCCAAGCCCTGTTCATTTTGGAAGTTTCGCCTGGCCCTTGGCTCCTGGTCCACGTCTCCTTCCACTGCCTGGATCGCTGTGAGGCTTACATCAAATGAGCCAAGTTTTGGTCCTCAGCCCTTCAAATTCAGCTCCTCTAAGCTTTGCTAAGTGGTAAATAGCTAATCTGAAGAAGAAATCTAAATCATCCGACTTCTGCTGCTCCTTTCCTTGTTCAACCAAGAGGAGTGGAGGTGGCCATTGTGGCGTGGGGAGGGCAGGCTTGCAGCCGTGGAGGGGAAAGAGTGGGGGACTGGCAGTGACTCAGCCTCATGGAATGCAGGGTCCTCACTTTATCATTCAATCTTTGAATCTCTCTTTCCTTCCTTTCTTCCATCAGCAAACATTTACGCAGAGAGACTACGTGCTGGTAAGTATGTGAAGTACTGGTTCTGGCTCCTTATATTAAGGAAAAAATATCAACTATAAATATAGTAATGACTTCTTTGAGAAAAATTAAGCAGGTTCTATGCTCCTTGAAGCTTTATCAATGTCAAGAAATTATGGAATATAATTTCTAGAAATGCCATATGGTTCTACATTACTATGTATTATTCAGATCACTTATCTCTACTGTTCCTCATTTTTTTCCTATCAAAGATAATTTTGGATAATCACCTCATTATCTTCATTATTATAATATTCTTACTACTTTAGCACAGGGAGCAGAAATTTCCACTGCCCACACTTCCTCTCATTGGCAGAAATTTCCTGCTTCTCTGACAAAGTAAAATGAGAAAAGAAAGGGAAAGACTATGGAGGAAGACTGGCGCTGGGAAGCATCAATGTGCCTTTGAAAGCGAATGATTCATTTAAGAATATATCCTCAAGTAATAAGCACTATACTAGGTGTCTAAATTACCCAAAGTGTGAATTCAAGTCTCTCTCTCTATATATATGTATATAGATATACACACACACATATATATATACACCAATCAAAAGATGAGATTGTATTACCTATTTTCTTTTTTTATTATTATAACTTTAAGTTCTGGGCTACATGTGCAGAATGTGCAGGTTTGTTACATAGATATACACAGGCCATGGTGGTTTGCTGCACCCATCAACCCGTCATCTACATTAGGTATTTCTCCTAATGCTATCCCTTATCTAGCCCCCCACCTCCCGACAGGCCCCAGTGTGTGATGTTCTTCTCCCTGAATTCAAGTCTTTACTTCCAGATTATTCACTCCTTGATTAAAAAATACATGTTATTATGTCAGAGAAATTCAGAATCAGATAGAGTCCACACCATATTCGCTGAGGATGGACTGTGGTAGTTGGTGGAAAGGAGGGACCTTTTTTAGAAGGAGTGGTGGGGTGGGGGTGGGAGTGGAGGAAGGGGCTGGGGGTGGGTGATGAAAGAATTCATGACTTGGAGTTAAATTAACATCTGGCTCAGTCACTTGATAATATTCCTACCTTAAAATGGGGATAAAATGTCCTATGCCTTTACTACATGGACTACTTGTAAAAATCAAATGAGGCAATATGGGATGTTTATATAAACTTTAATGTGATGGACAAATATAATAACTTTTAGGAAGGGTTTTTTAATTCTGGAGAAATACCATATGACCGCCATATAGCCATAACATTGTTGCTTTATGTCCACTCAAGGTGAAGAATTACAAATGACATTCCCTGCAAAAATTTGCATATGAATGAGCTTCTTGTTCTAGAAAACATGCCATATTAAAATGTTTTAAGACAATTGGATGAAACTGGTGTTCATCCACTAGTGAACTAATCACTCAGCACTGATGGAATTTCTACTATCATCTAAACACCAGGCTAGGATTCAGAAAGCACAGGACAAGTGTCAGATGAGGACAGAGAGCAAAGGAGGAAGTGTAATACGGCTTGATTACTAGGGACATGGCCTCAGGGTGGTAGTGGAACTCCAGGAAGATTTCCTGAGGGAGTGAGGCTGGCACGGAGATAGTATTTGAACTGAGAAGAGAAGGAGTGAGAGAGTGCCTGAGAAGAGGAGTGAGAGGGTCAGAGGACATGTGGTGGGCTGAGCTATGATTCCCGGTAGGAGAAGTACCATGTGCACCAACCAACGTGAACTTAACAGTCCCCTCAGCTCAACTAAACTGTAGACAGGATTCTTCCTGACTCTAGACCCCTGGCCTTTCTTTTCTCAGAGCATTTACTACAGAAATCTTGCCTCTATACATTTTTTTCTACCCCCTTCAAATGTAGACCTTCTCCCAGTCTCTTGCTAGTTTTACAACCCAGAAAATGTCTTCCTGGTGGATCTTGGAGCTAGGCCTTTCAAATGTAATCACTAAGAAAGATAGGGCTCCTGGGCCAGGCGCAGTGGCTCAGGCCTGTAATCCCAGCACTTTGGGAGGCTGAGGTGGGCGGATCACGAGGTCATGGGATTGAGACCATCCTCGCTAACAGGGTGAAACCCCGTCTCTACTAAAAATACAAAAAATTAGCCGGGTGTGGTGGCAGGCGCCTGTAGTCCCAGCTACTTGGGAGGCTGAGGCAGGAGAATGGCATGAACCTGGGAGGCAGAGCTTGCAGTGAGCCGAGATCACGCCACTGCACTCCAGCCTGGGTGACAGAGCAAGACTCTGTCTCAAAAAAAAAAAAAAAAAGATAGGGCTCCTATCTCCAGTCTCCTTGCGAAGACAGGAGCCTAACTTCAATAAGCACCAATTAAAAAGCACAGATGGCCTCATCACATCAACCAGCCTCTCTCCCTGATAGACACTTTCAATACTTTTCTACTGACTCACCCCAGAGTTTAAAAACCTTCCCACCTTATATTATAATGCAGTTGAATTCAATCTCTCCCATTGCAATAGTCATGAATAAAGTCTTCCTTGCCCATTTAACTTGTCTGGTGCAATTTTTCTTAGACAATGCCCACGGCCCTGGCCTACTCCTTTTGTTCATCACAGAAAGCAGAACATTCTAGATAGCAGATGTTTTATCTGCAAGCTGCCCATTCTTCCAAGTCAGCAGGAGCAATGCCCACTGGTGCCCTGGATCCTTGCTAATTACATTGTTCTGCCAGTTGAAGACAGCACTATCTGCTGCACTGCAACACATGGGAACTCAGGGAGGCTTCTGGGCCACAGCACTGGTTGGGGAGAAGCTCATATCCTGCACTCTGGGGCTGAGCCCCTGCAGAAATCCTGGATCATTATTAGCGGAAATCACACCACCACTCTCATTTGAATTGACCACAAGCCAGGAGGCCAATGGTTTACCAACTCCCTGGGCTGGATCTGACATCTAGTTCACTTTGGCATAACATCACTGGCATCATTTAAGGAAAAAAAAAATGAGGCAAAATTAGAGTTTGTATGACGTCCTTCCTGAGCTTTAAGGCTTTCAGAATCTAATCCCTATCTACAAGCAAAGAAAGCCCAATGTGTAAACTATTTGCAGGCGTGACTTTGAGGTTAATTCAGAAATTGGGTGGCATATAACGTCTTGATCAAAAGTGAAAAGTAGGTAAGACTTGTGGGTCTGCATTTTTATACTAAGCTTTCCCATTAAGGAAGAAGTCTTAAAAATTCTAGAAGTAATATCAAGGAGAGAAAAAAATGAAAAAGATCCTGTTAAGAAACACGGTTTTCAAAATTTACTAGAAGAGCTTCTTTATAAGTCATATTTATAAGCATATTAGGGAATTTTAATCAATTCAGTCAAATTTCCTCTGTGATCCACATAAGTTTTGTCTTATCAAACAACTCACTAACTCAAACCACTAGATAAAAAGGTTGCAATTGAAATTTCATTAAAATTCAGTTTATGTGTATACACATACACTGTATATCACTAAAGACTTATGTTGAACATGAATTTAGCGGGATCTCTTAGAAATTCATGTATAATATTTCCTTCGGTGGTGTAAACAAGATATGAATTCAGAGTGTGAGTGGAAGACACCAATACTAAATAAGAGAATGGCAGAACATTTTGTGGGCACCACCACATCCTTTTGTAAAATTTTGATGCTGAAATAATCAAAGAGAATGACCTTGAAATCAAAATATCTGATGTTGTCTACCATAAGGAAGGTGACGGCAGAAAGCAGCAAGCTGAAGGGCTGAGGCTGCTTCAGTGTGCACTGCCTCAGTTTCCTCATTTGTTAAAAGTAGATATTAAAAGTCCCTATCACAGTTGTGTTTTGTGAGAATGAACTACATGTGATTACAGTTAGTATGGGTAAGGTGTTTGGAACAGTTCCTGGCACATTATAGATGCCCAATAAAGTTAGCAATTACATGATTTTTGTTAACTACTGAAATCCTGTTATGGGCTACAACATAGACACTTCCAAGTTCCTTCATGAGTCCTCTCACCATTGTACACCTAGATAAGTATATGCCTGGACACTGGAATTATTTGTGTGTGTGTGTGTGTGTGTATATATATATATATATATACTTCCTTCTTGAACAAAGAAGGAAGACACCATCTATGTCTTCACAGAGACATAATGTCAGTGTGGTGGGGAGTGCTGGGTCTCCCCAGTATCTGATCTGCCTTTTTACCCTTAGTAAAATAAGAATTAAGATTTCTGGCTGTGTACACAGCTGCCAAGTTTAAAGACCACATTTCCCAGCCTCTCTTAGGCTAGAGATGACCATATGAGTAAGTTGTGGCCAAAAGGAGGTAGGAAGAATGTTTTGTTCAACTTCCTGGAAGTGTTCTTAAAATCGAGGGCTCACTCTTCTTCACCTGCTTTCTCCTTCCTGTGGAAGGAACCCCAGCAGTGTGCAAACAAGCCAGGGATGAACAGTCATCAGGGAGGAGAGGTCTGGGTCCCTGATGACCACAGAGAGGCTGGTAGTCTGTGGTTACTTATATTGGGTCTTCATTATGCAAGATTTTAAAAATCTTGTTTAAGCCACGGTTTTATTATTATTTTTGCTTGAATTTTTAATAATTTGCAGCTGAACCTAATCCTCCTAGCAGACACTGTCTTTTTCAAACTGTAATAAAGCATTCCATTTCCACCTTGCTTGAATAAATTCCTTGCATCTCTGCAGTCATACTACTTGGTAAAGTAATTCTAACCAGTGGGCATAAATAAATACATATCACTTATGATACCTTTCTTAGTTCTGTTGCCAAAGATAGACCCAAGCATGTGAATTCTTACAACTTATGGCTTTATTTGTCAAGGAAATATGACATATCACCTTTTCTTTTTATTACTCTTATCTTTCCAGGAGATTATGGGAGTGATGGATGACCTTATCTTTGAATAAATGAATATTGGCTTTAAAATTAAGTTTCAAGTGGAAAAGGATGATGGTGTGTTACATAGAGAACTTAGTGAAAAAAGAAAAAGTTTTTTTGAAAAAAATTATTGAAGAAGTTTAGTTTATCTATAGGTAGACAGTGATTTATAACTGCAGAAAAATAAAAAAGATACCCAATAACTCAATTTGTAGGTAATAAACATTGACTACAATCTCCAAAAGAAAGAAAAATTCATAATTAGTGAAGATACACTTAGGTCTATGGTTATTCCAGATGGCAGAAGAAAAAGCAAAATAATTCAAATGAATGTAAAAAAGAAATAGAAATTGGGTGAGGCCTATGAATCCTGAGGCCAGCTGGCAGGAAATCTCTGTGACATAGCACTACCTTGGCCTCACAGCAGAAGCTGATGCTGAATGGATAATGAGCATGGGCTGTTTGGTCCATGGCCAGTGGTAGAAGCTGTGAGAGGAAGAAAGGTCAGTCCACTGTTACCAGAAGAAAAATGGAGAAGACTGACCAAAACAGCATTACCGTTCCCCTTAGCTTGACTAAACTTTCGACAGGTTTCTTCTCGACTCTAGGCTTCTTGCCTCCTGATATGGTTTGGCTGTGTCCCCACCCAAATCTCATCTTGAATTTGGGAGGTAACATGTTGTGGGAGGGACATGGTGGGAGGTAATTGAATCATGGGGGCAGGTCTTTCCCATGCTGTTCTCATGATAGTGAGTAAGTCTCATGAGATCTGATGGTTACTCTAAGAGGGATTTTTCCTGCAAAAGCTCTTTTTGCCTGCTGCTATCCATGTAAGATGGGACTTGCTCCTTCTTGCCTTCCACCATGATTGTGAAGCTTCTCCAGCCATGTGGAACTGTAAGTCCAATTAAACCTCTTTCTTTTATAAATTGCCCAGTCTTGGATATGTCTTTATCAGCAGTGTGAAAATGGACTAATACACCTCCCTTTTCTTTGAGCATTTATTTGAGAAAACTTGCAATTTTAAATCCTTTCTCTGCTCCTTTGAGATGTAAATCTTCACCCAGCTTCTTGCCAGTTTTGCAACCCATTCTGTCTTTCCCAAGGACATGCAACTCATCCTTCTGAAATATAATCATCAATGAAGATATCATCGACCCTATCTCCCAGTCTCTGTGAAAAAGCAGGAGTCTAAATTTGATAAGCACCAATTAGCAAACACAAATGGTCAAATTTCACTAAGCAACTTATTTCCTCACAACCTTGAGTACTTCACTAGCCCATCTCAGCACTTAACTCCCTCCTTTTGTTTCCACAGTGTTGAATTGAAGCTCTCTCCTCTGTTGCAATCATTTTGAATAAAGTCTTCCTTGGCTGTTTAACTGGTTCAGCATAATTTTTCTTTTATAAGCAAAACACAGAGGAGTGAGGACAGAGAGAGATAAACAGAAAATTAGAACAAACATGGATGAGCTGTAGCTCCTGCGGTCGCTGGAGCTGCTTAGATTCTGACATGCTTATAGTTCCGTGTTCCAGGGCCTGGGCTTTCAGGGCTGTCAGGGATGCCGGTTTGTTCAGCTACATCTGCCTTGACAAGAGGAAGCCCCATATGAAAAAACAACATTTCCTACATCATTGGGCTACTCACAATATATAACTGCCCTGAAATATATAGCCACCACCTACCAACGCATGATTCAGAAAGCTAGAAGACACTTTCCCAAAGAATGCAATTGGCATTGGCTTTGAGAAAAAATGCCCCAATTTTTAAACATTGGTGAACTGGAACTTTTGTGGTCTGTAACTGGGTTAAAGTGCCCCAGTGGCATGGAGAGATAGAGCAGTAATAAGAGGAGAGGAATTGAGAGTTAGAATAGCCGGGGTGGTGTGCACAGGAAAAGAATCACGCCTTGGTCTCTTCATCATTTGTGCATTTCTTACAGTGTCCGTTGGTGCAGTAGTTACAATTCCATCCCCAGTTTGTTCTTCAGTGGTGCACTCAGGTGCTCAGCAGTTAACTTAGTTGACCTGCTGGTGGCTAGCGATCAGCCTGGTCTTTTGAATCACCCTGGATTCCAAGTCACCAGTGCTTTGTAATGGGGTTACCTGACTAGACACAAGAGGGACCTCAACCAGCATTGGTGTTTCTGGGTGACCCTGGTGGATGGTGGCTGTGTGGCCAGAATTGAGTTTTTTTGACAGGCTTCCTGTGGCAACTTACTATCCTTAGCATATTGATAGCCATCAGCCATTGTTGGTTATATCTGCTCATTGATATGCACCAGCGGTTTAAACCTACATAATTTTTTACCTGTGTTGGAATATGAAAGACCAACGTGTATAATCAGATGCTTATCACAAAGTAATATCCAGCTAGGACTGCAGGTACCTTTTCCTTCTAGCTGCTGGGAATTGAAGGAATAATATCTCACAATAATTTCTGCTCAATTTTCTTTTTCTCAGCTATAGTTTCTAATGCTGTAGATCTTCTGAACCTTTTTTCCCTTTCCTGGCTGCCTCGAAAATGAATTTTTGTGTTCACAATCTATAAATCAAAGATTCCCCTAGTCATTACCTGAAAGTGTATGGGTACTTGGGAGGAACAAAAAGTTTCCCAGTGCTGGAAGGGTATCCTTCAGTCCTCAACAGAGCAATAAGGCACTAGTTGATTCCTTAATAAGTTCCCTGCACCCTGAATCTACTAAGGAAACTGAGGAGTCTAAGCAAAAAAAGACCTCTATTTAAAGATGGCATTAACGTATCCCAAAATTATCTTTGGAACTTAGCCCCTTTTGAATATCTCTTTTCCTATGAGAAGAAAGGCTTGGTGCTTGTGGGCAAGGCTTAAACAGGTGGTGAGTTTAGGATGAATCCTGCCATTGAATTGTCATGTGATCAGAGGTGAGCTATTTAGACTGTAGGTATCTATGAAGACTTTGGCATGGGGCCCAGTTTGATTTCTCAATACTCAAGCAATATGGGCAGAAATCAGGTATTTTAAAAATGCCCTTCTCTTGGCAAAATTCAACCAAAATTTGTTTCATTCAAAGAATTTGAACACACTGAAGGAGAGTCCACCTCGCTGAAAAATGTCCACACATTTTTTTTCTCAAATATTAAATCCTGAAATAAAAGGTAGTCATAAATCAATCTCAATAGCTTGATGCAGAAACGCTAAATAACAACTTTAAAATAGACATCACCTGACATCCAATTCTGTGAGTAGAAAATAATCATAAGCAATGAGATAGGCAAATCCTTTGCCTGCAAACAGGTACATGTTTTAACTTCCCCAGAGAACAAGGATCTGGCTGGTTTGTCTCCCTCAACTTCTCCCTCACCCCATGATCTTCAGGAGATCACCTCATGATCTTTGGTAGCTTATTCTAGTATTTTGGCCAAATAATTGTCAGAAAGTTCCTCCTTAAGTTTAATCTGTGTTTCTTCTATTTTAATTTAAACATTATTTGGATTTATTTTAGCTGGTAAATAAATATCTCTGTCTGAGATTTCTTAGCCCAGCATAACAAAGTACAATAGACTGGGTGGCTTAAACAACAGAAATTTACCTTCTCACAGTTCTGGAGGCTGGACATTCAAGATCAGAGCACCAGTAGGGCTGGTTTCTGGTGAGTGCTGACACAGCCTTTCCTCTGTGCAAGCAGGTGGAGAGCAGAAGATCAAGCTCTCTGGTGTCTCTTTTCACATGGGCCCACTAATTCTGCCAGAGCAGAGCTGTACCCCCATGGCCTCATCTAACCCTAATTACCCTCTAAAGGACCATCTTTGAATATCATCACTTTGGGAGTTAGGGCTTAAACATAGAAATTTACATTTAGTCCATAACATCGTCCTATCTCTATATTTCTTTCCTTTAGGTTTAATAAATCTGAAATTCTAAATATTTCAGAAGACTTACTTATATTCTTTGAAAAAAATTAATTAATGACTCTCTCTTAGTCCTATGTATTTCTTTCACCTTTTTAAACATGTGATGCTGTACAACTATATTTAACACATATATACACAAATACATATGCATGTGTAGTGTCTAGCTAGCATCTAAGAAAAAATGATAAATTTGGATTCATATTTTATTGCTTATATCAAAATAACCCCCAGACAAATATAAAAAGGCAATTTTAAAAACTGAACCTTAAAGCCAGGCACGGTGGCTCATGCCTGTAATCCCAGCACTGCGAGAGGCCAAGGCGAGTGGATCATCTGAGGTCAGGAGTTCGAGACCAGCCTGACCAACATGGTGAAAACCCCTCTCTACTAAAAACAAAAAATTAGCCAGGCGTGATGGTGCATGCCTGTAATCCCAGCTACTTGGGAGCCTGAGGCAGGAGAATAGCTTGAACCCAGGAGGCGGAGGTTGCAGTGAGCGAAGATTGCGCCATTGCACTCCAGCCTGGGCAACAAGAGCAAAACTCTGTCTCAAAAACACAAAAGCAAAAACAAAAACACAACAACAACAACAACAACAAAACCTTAAAAAGTACTAAGAGAATACAGAAATTTTTCTGAACTGAGAGTTGAGGATTTTAAGCAAAATTAAAAACTCAAATTGACAAAAGTTAGATGACATTTGTCATGAAAAGTTAAATAGACAACATAAAAAGTTAAAATTTACTGCATGACAAAAAATGCCAGAAATAAAGTACAAAAAAAAAACTAAAAAGATATTTATAGCATATATTACACACAAAGAGCTGATATTTTTAAAACACAGAGCTTTTACAGATCAGAAAGAACAAAAACAATCCAATAGAAAAATGGGCAAAAGATGTGAAGAAATACTTTGAAATATATTTTTAAAAATTCAACCTCACTTATTAAATAATAAAAACTAAAAGGGACGTCATTTTCAGTTATTAGATTATCAAAAACATTTGTTTCAATGTGATAAATGTTGGCAGTAGTATATGTTGCTAGTTGAAGCATTCATTAATGTTGCTTCTTGAAGAGTAATATGACAATACTGTATTATCATACTTCAGAAAGCTGGTATCCTTTGACTTGGTGACTCTCTCACAAGAGGTCATCCTGTGGACATGCTCACACATATGGGAAGGGATGTGGCCCAAGAACCCACGCTGGAGCATTGCCTGGAGTAGCAAAGACTAGAAATCATCACATGCTCATCAATGTCTACCTGGTTTAGCAGTTAATTGCGTTCAGTGAAATACCAGGCAACCTTTTAACGAATGAGAAAGGCTTGCTTTTTAAAATGTTTTACAATGTGAAATAGGTTTCGTTCTAGTGTTTTACATTAAAAACGAATGCATCAATTACAGCCCTGATGACACTTTCTGTGGAAAAGAATTCCATCCAGGAATATAACCAGCCTGAAACATCCCATACTCCTTGTTTCCAATTAAGCACATCTCAGAGTTATGAGTATTATTGTCCTTAATTAGCACTTGTTCACGTCCCATCTGCCCAATGGATGAGACTTAATGTATTGCTGAATGAATAGCAAATATGCGTTCATTATTGTCGAGGGTCTATTTTGTATCCATTATTTTGTATTTTCCACAGAAACCAACATTTGCTGAATGCCCACTGTGTGCCAGCCCTTGCTAGATACATAATGCTAACACTAAAACAAAGAAAGGGAAGGCGTCATAGAAGTCCAGTTGGTAGCAATGACTCAATTTGAACAAAACTTCCCCAATAATTGGGTAATAAATAGGACTTCCTTGGGGAAATATTTTTGCACATCTCAATTTCCAAAGTTGGAAATAATAATGTAATAATTATTTTAATAGCCAAAATAATAATTTTTCTTGTGTAATAATAATGGTTATAATTCTAGACAGTTGGAAGTCATGAAACAACAAAACAGAATACTGAATTTTGTTTTGAGGTTCATTATTCACTCAAATTCTTTTTCTAAGGTTCAAACGGGCTTTTTTTGTTTTACTTCTTTTTCTTTTTCTTTTTTCCGAAAAAAAGCAGCTAAGCTCAACTAGGTCAAGATGGTTAAAAAAGAAAATCATTTTTAGCCAGTTAGCCAGAAAATTTGTTGAAAGTGAATTTTCTACCATCAAAAAATGCTGTGTAATACTGCATTTTTTTTTTAAGTACATGGTATTTGGAATTGTATTTCCTGGAACAAATTCCCGGTGGAGGAAAGTCCCCATGACTTCTTTTTCACATTGCTCTGTTTTGATTCATCTACTTTTAAAAATACCGTCACTCTTACTAATGTAGAAATATGTAAGTGTGGATTATGTTAATGTGAATTAGAGTAATTCTTGACCTAAATTATCAGACAGCAAATAATGCAAAATAATGATTTAATTAATATGTATTATAAACTGTGTTAGCATTCCATTATTTTTATTTAAAAATTTAAATTTCTAAAAAGAATTAAGGAAATAAATGTGTTTTTTTAAAATGACAAAATTCGGAACCTGGAAAACTCCAAATTGTGTAGTGCTCTGTGGCTATGCCCTTGGAGACATGAACATCTAGATATATTTTTCAATAAAAAATGTAATTAGGAGACATCATAAAATCATTATGTATTTGAGCTGACTGGAAGCAATTCTTTGTTCATTTTCTCTCTTGCACTCTGGGATATTAACCTTCAGAATATTTCCCAGCAGACTAAAGTCATTACTTTTATAGAAAAGGCCAATTCAGCTTAGCTGTGCAGTGTGGTTCTATATTTACCACTTAGTAGATGCAGCTCTGGGTGGAGCTGAGATGTTTAAAGGTGAATCAAACACTGTCAAGTCTGGTTAAAGGAGATGCATCACCCAGCAGGGTGCTTTTTCAAGGAGCAGCAGCAAAGCTCACGTGTCCAACCCTGCACTTTGTCGCCCAAAATGTCTGGACAGGAAAGGCAAATACGGGACTGAGGGGAACTACGTGTGAAGCTTCCTGTGGGACAAAAAGACCATGATGCTCTCAGCAGAGGCCAGGTGGTCTGAAAAGGGGTGCAAGTGGACAACGAGATTATGGATGTGGGGTAGTGAACGAGAGAGATCAAGGGAAAGGTGGATTGAGACCCCCAGATCATAGGCCTGGGACTATTGGATGGGCACTGGTGTTATTAACATCAGATTTCTAAAATACACTTGAAGGTACTAAAAGGCTCCAAATATTAGTGAACAAATCAATGACAAATACTACAAATCACTCCTACACTGTAGAATTGCCTCGTTGCCATCAGCCCACATCTATACCAATCCTCAGGCACTGAAAATTGTCATCGTTGTTGTCATCAGTAAATAGATTCAGTGATGCCGCCAATGATGCTTGGTTCTGTATCTAAGATTCCTCCTATGTTCTAGGAAGTGCATGACTCCTGCATACAGCAGCCCATGATTGACTAAGCTCAATATTGCATGGCTAGCATCTCTTCATATGTGCTCATCAGACCTCTCCACCTTTAGAGATGGTCTGGTTCTAGCTTGCAGGTGTACTCAGGTATGTTCTCAAGGCTGTACCAGGCTGATGATCCTCCCTTCAGTGCACACCTTCATTCAATGGCTTTCAGCCCCAGGCTGGTCAGAACCATTTCACAATTAGAGAAGACCAGGGGCCCTAGGCTATGGCCTCCTCAACAGACTGTGGAGGAGCAAAGGTCAGGGAGCCACAGACAACTTTACCCTATTGCCACTATAGCACCACTAAAGGTCTCTACAGGACTCTGAGTTTAATAAAAAATAGGAGTTGTGAAAAGGGAGTTATATCATTGGAAGAGAAAATTATAAATTATGAGTCTCAAATGATTGTTCCTTTAATTTAATGAAAGATCCCTGATAGAAGTTAAATTGCATCAGGAGGACCCTGCGTCCTGGCTGTGTGTCAGGCTCTGCTCACTGCTATTGTTTCTGCCTCTGGGATAGGACAGTTCCCACCAAACCTGCAAGAGCTGCATTACCTCACCTACCAGGTGGCCCAAGGACACAGAAATCCCCAGCAGAATCTTTCCACTTGTAGTCAGTTCAATTGTCTTCCCTAAAATGATATTTCCAAGTCCTAATACACAGGTAGAGATTGGATTGATGTGGTCACAAGCCAAGGAATGTCAGGAGGTACCAGACCTGGAAGAGCCCAGGAGGTTTTCTTCTCTAGAGCCTCTGGAGGGAATGCGGCCCTGCTGGCATCTTGATTTTGAATTTCTGACCTCCAGAACAGTAAGAAAATAAATTTCTGTTGTTTTAAGCCATGAATTTTGGGGCAATTTGTTGTGCCAGGCCCAGGAAACTTGTGTTTCCCAAGTTTTCTGGGGCTGCCACAACAAATTGCCCCAAATTTGTGTTTTTTAGTCTAGGATAGCTTAATACCATGGCAGGCAGGAAAGAAAAGTGGGCAGAAATTAGCGGAAGGGGCTGAGCATTAGAAGAACACCAGAGGACACACCATGTAATGACAAGTTTAGTCTTATGTCAAGTACTTTTGTGTTGACCATGAAACATCATTTTTCATATACATTGAACTGATAAAATTGGACTAAATTGCCACTGAATCAAAGATCACTCAACAATAACAAGCAATGGGGGAGAAGACTCCCTATTCAATAAATAGTGCTGGAATAACTGGCTAGCTATATGCAGAAAAATGGAGCTGGACACCTATCTTTCACCATATACAAAAATCAACTCAAGGTAGATTAAATGTAAAACCCCAAACTGCAAAAATCCTAGAAGAAAACCTAGGAAATACCATTCTGGACATTAGCCTTGGCAAAGAATTTATGACTAAGTAGCCAAAAGCAATTGCAACAAAAACAAAAACTGACAAGGGGCGTGTAATTCAACTAAAATCTTCTGCACAGCAAAAGAAACTGTCAACAGTTTAAACACATAACCTACAGAATGGGAGAAAATATTTGCAAACTATGCATTGATAAAGATCCAATATCCGAATCTAAAAGGAATGCAAACAATTCAATAAGCAAAAATACAAATAACCCTATTAAAAATGGGCAAAGGACATAAACAGACACTTCTCAAAAGAAGACATACATATGGCCAACAAACAGGAAAACATGCACAACATCACTAATTAGAAAAATGTGAATCAAAACTGCAGTGAGATACCATCTCACACCAGTCAGAATGGCTATAATTGAAAAAGAAGAAAAATAGGGGGTGGAGCCAAGATGGCCGAATAGGAACAGCTCCAGTCTACAGCTCCCAGTGTGAGCGACGCAGAAGACGGGTGATTTCTGCATTTCCAACTGAGGTACCGGGTTCATCTCACTGGGGAGTGCCAGACAGTGGGTGCAGGATAGTGGGTGCAGGACACCATGCGTGAGCTGAAGCAGGGCGAGGCATCACCTCACCCAGGAAGTGCAACGGGTCAGGGAATTCCCTTTCCTAGTCAAAGAAAGGGGTGATAGACGGCAGCTGGAAAATCGGGTCACTCCCACCCTAATACTGCGCTTTTCCAATGGGCTCAACAAACGGCACACCAGGAGATTATACCCCACACCTGGCTCAGAGGGTCCTACGCCCATGGAGCCTCGCTCATTGCTAGCACAGCAGTCTGAGATCAAACTGCAAGTTGGCAGCGAGGCTGGGGGAGGGGCGCCTGCCATTGCCAAGGCTTGAGTAGGTAAACAAAGCAGCCTGGAAGCTCGAACTGGGTGGAGCCCACCACAGCTCAAGGAGGCCTGCCTGCCACTGTAGGCTCCACCTCTGGGGGCAGGGCACAGACAAACAAAAGACAGCAGTAATCTCTGCAGACTTAAATGTCCCTGTCTGACAGCTTTGAAGAGAGTAGTGGTTCTCCCAGCACGCAGCTGGAGATCTGAGAACATGCAGACTGCCTCCTCAAGTGGGTCCCTAACCCCCGAGTAGCCTAACTGGGAATAGCCTAATCGACCCTCTAGTAGGGGCGGACTGACCCCTCACATGGCCAGGTACTCCTCTGAGACAAAACTTCCAGAGGAACGATCAGGCAGCAGCATTTGCGGTTCACCAATATCCACTGTTCTGCAGCCTCTGCTGCTGATACCCAGGCAAACAGGGTCTGGAGTGGACCTCCAGCAAACTCCAACAGACCTGCAACTGAGGGTTCAGACTGTTAGAAGGAAAACTAACAAACAGAAAGGACATTCACATCAAAAAGCCATCTGTATATCACCTTCATCAAACCAAAGGTAGATAAAACCACAAAGATGGGGAAAAAATAGAGCAGAAAAACTGGACACTCTAAAAATCAGAGGGCCTCTCCTCCTCCAAAAGAACGCAGCTCCTCACCAGCAATGGAACAAAGCTGGATGGAGAATGACTTTGACGAGCTGAGAGAAGAAAGCTTCAGAAGATCAAACTACTCTGAGCTAAAGAAGTATGTTCGAACCAATGGCAAAGAAGTTAAAACCTTGAAAAAAAACTAGAAGAATGGATAACTAGAATAACCAATACAGAGAAGTCCTTAAAGGACCTGATGGAGCTGAAAACCAAGGCACGAGAACTACGTGACGAATGCACAAGCCTCAGTAGCCGATGCGATCAACTGGAAGAAAGGGTATCAGCAATGGAAGATGAAATGAATGAAATGAAGTGAGAAGTTTAGACAAAAAAGAATAAAAAGAAATGAACAAAGCCTCCAAGAAATATAGGGCTATGTGAAAAGACCAAATCTACATCTGATTAGTGTACCTGAAAGTGACAGGGAGAATGGAACCAAGTTGGAAAACACTCTGCAGGATATTATCCAGGAGAACTCCCCCAATTTAGCAAGGCAGGCCAACATTCAAATTCAGGAAATACAGAGAACGCCACACAGATACTCCTCGAGAAGAGCAACTACAAGACACATAATTGTCAGATTCAACAAAGTCGAAATGAAGGAAAAAATGTTAAGGGCAGCCAGAGAGAAAGGTCGGGATACCCATAAAGGGAAGCCCATCAGACTAACAGCGGATCTCTCAGCAGAAACTCTACAAGCCAGAAGAGAGTGGGGGCCGATATTCAGCATTCTTAAAGAAAAGAATTTTCAACCCAGAATTTCATATCCAGCCAAACTAAGCTTCATAAGTGAAGGAGAAATAAAATACTTTACAGACAAGCAAATGCCAAGAGATTTTGTCACCACCAGGCCTGCCCTAAAAGAGCTCCTGAAGGAAGCACTAAACATGGAAAGGAACAACCGGTACTGGCCACTGCAAAAACATGCCAAATTGTAAAGACCATCAAGGCTAGGAAGAAACTGCATCAAATAATGAGCAAAATAAACAGCTAATGTCATAAAGACAGAAACAAATTCGAACATAACAATATTAACCTTAAATGTAAATGGGCTAAATGCTCCAATTAAAAGGCACAGACTGGCAAATTGGATAAAGAGACAAGACCCATCAGTATGCTGTATTCAGGAAACCCATCTCACGTGCAGAGACACACAAAGGCTCAAAATAAAGAGATGGAGGAAGATCTACCAAGCAAATGGAAAACAAAAAAAGGCAGGGGTTGCAATCCTAGTCTCTGATAAAACAGACTTTAAACCAACAAAGATCAAAAGAGACAAAGAAGGCCATTACATAATGGTAAAGGGATCCATTCAACAAGAAGAGCTAACTATCCCAAATATATATGCAACCAATACAGGAGCACCCAGATGCCTAAAGCAAGTCCTTAGTGACTTACAAAGAGACTTAGACTCCCACACAATAATAATGGGAGACTTTAACACTCCACTATCAACATTAGACAGATCAACGAGACAGAAAGTTAACAGGGATATCCAGGAATTGAACTCAACTCTGCACCAAGTGGACCTAATAGACATCCAGAGAACTCTCCACCCCAAATCAATAGAATATACATTCTTTTCAGCACCACACCACACCTATTCCAAAATTGACCACATAGTTGGAAGTACAGCACTTGTCAGCAAATGTAAAAGAACACAAATTACAACAAACTGTCTCTCAGACCACAGTGCAATCAAACTAGAACTCAGGATTAAGAAACTCACTCAAAACCACTCAACTACATGGAAACTGAATAACCTGCTCCTGAATGAGTACTGGGTACATAATGAAATGAAGGCAGAAATCAAGATGTTCTTTGAAACCAAAGAGAACAAAGACACAACATACCAGCATCTCTGGGACACATTCAAAGCAGTGTGTAGAGGGAAATTTATAGCACTAAATGCCCACAAGAGAAAGCAGGAAAGATCTAAAATTGACACCCTATCATCACAATTAAAAGATCTAAAGAAGCAAGAGCAAACACATTCAAATGCTAGCAGAAGGCAAGAAATAACTAAGATCAGAGCAGAACTGAAGGAAATAGAGACACAAAAAACCCTTCAAAAAAAATCAATGAATCCAGGAGCTGGTTTTTTGAAAAGATCAACAAAATTCATAGACCGCTAGCAAGACTAATAAAGAAGAAAAGAGAGAAGAATCAAATAGATGCAATAAAAAATGATAAAGGGGATATCACCACTGATCCCACAGAAATACAAACTACCATCAGAGAATACTATAAACACCTCTATGCAAATAAACTAGAAATCCAGAAGAAATGGATAAACTCCTCGACATATAAACCCTCCCAAGACTGAACTAGGAAGAAGTTGAGTCTCTGAATAGACCAATAACAGGCTCTGAAATTGAGGCAATAATTAATAGCTTACCAACCAAAAAAAGTCCAGGACCAGATGGATTCACAGCTCAATTCTACCAGAGGTACAAGGAGGAGCTGGTACCATTCCTTCTGAAACTATTCCATCAATAGAAAAACAGGGAATCCTCCCTAACTCATTTTATGAGGCCAGCATCATCCTGATACCAAAGCCTGGCAGAGACACAACCAAAAAAGAGAATTTTAGACCAATATCCTTGATGAACATTGATGCAAAAATCCTCAATAAAATACTGGCAAACCGAATCCAGCAACACATCAAAAAGCTTATCCAACATGATCAAGTGGGCTTCATCCCTGGGATGCAAGGCTGGTTCAACATACGCAAATCAATAAACGTAATCCAGCATATAAACAAAACCAAAGACAAAAACCACATGATTATCTCAACAGATGCAGAAAAGGCCTTTGACAAAATTCAACTATGCTTCATGCTAAAAACTCTCAATAAATTAGGTATTGATGGCATGTATCTCAAAACAATAAGAGCTATCTATGATAAACCCACAGCCAATATCATACTGAATGGACAAAAACTGGAAGCATTCCCTTTGAAAACTGACACAAGACAGGGATGCCCTCTCTCACCACTCCTATTCAACATAGTGTTCAAAGTTCTGGCCAGGGCAATCGGGCAGGAGAAGGAAATAAAGGGCATTCAATTTGGAAAAGAGGAAGTCAAATTGTCCCTGCTGGCAGATGACATGATTGTATATCTAGAAAACCCCATCGTCTCAGCCCAAAATCTCCTTAAGCTGATAAGCAACTTCAGCAAAGTCTCAGGATACAAAATCAATGTGCAAAAATCACAAGCATTCTTATACACACCAATAACAGACAGAGTGCCAAATCATGAGTGAACTCCCATTCACAATTGCTTCAAAGAGAATAAAATACCTAGGAATCCAACTTACAAGGGATGTGAAGGACCTCTTCAAGGAGAACTACAAACCACTGCTCAATGAAATAAAAGAGGATACAAACAAATGGAAGAACATTCCATGCTCATGGGTTGGAAGAATCAATATTGTGAAAATGGCCATACTGCCCAAGGTAATTTATAGATTCAACGCCATCCCCATCAAGCCACCAATGACTTTCTTCACAGAATTGGAAAAACTACTTTAGGGTTCATATGGAACCAAAAAAGAGCCCGCATTGCCAAGTCAATCCTTACCCAAAAGAACAAAGCTGGAGGCATTATGCTACCTGACTTCAAACTATACTACAAGGCTATGGTAACCAAAATAGAATGGTACTGGTATCAAAACCGACATATAGATCAATGGAACAGAACAGAGCCCTCAGAAATAATGCCGCATATCCACAACTATCTGATCTTTGACAAACCTGACAAAAAGAAGAAATGGGGAAAGGATTCCCTATTTAATAAATGGGGAAAACTGGCTAGCCGTATGTAGAAAGCTGAAACTGGATCCCTTCCTTACACCTTATACAAAAATTAATTCAAGATGGATTAAAGAGTTACATGTTAGACCTAAAACCATAAAAGCCCTAGAAGAAAACCTAGGCAATACCATTCAGGACATAGGCATGGGGAAGAACTTCATGTCTACAACACCAAAAGCAATGGCAACAAAAGCCAAAATTGACAAATGGGATCTAATTAAACTAAAGAGCTTCTGCACAGCAAAAGAAACTACCATCAGAGTGAACAGGCAACCTACAGAATGGGAGAAAATTTTTGCAACCTACTTATCTGACAAAGGGCTAATATCCAGAATCTACAATGAACTCAAACAAATTTACAAGAAAAAAACAAACAACCCCATCAAAAAGTGGGTGAAGGATATGAACAGACATTTCTCAAAAGAAGACATTTATGCAGCCAAAAAAACACATGAAAAAATGCTCATCATAACTGGCCATCAGAGAAATGTAAATCAAAAACCACAATGAGATACCATCTCACACCAGTTAGAATGGCCATCATTAAAAAGTCAGGAAACAACAGGTGCTGGAGAGGATGTGGAGAAATAGGAACACTTTTACACTGTTGGTGGGACTGTAAACTAGTTCAACCATTGTGGAAGTCAGTATGGCAATTCCTCAGGGATCTAGAACTAGAAATACCATTTGACCCAGCCATCGCATTACTGGGTATATATCCAAAGGATTACAAATCATGCTGCTATAAAGACACATGCACACGTATGTTTATTGCGGCATCATTCACGATAGCAAAGACTTGGAACCAACCCAAATGTCCAACAACAATAGACTGGATTAAGAAAATGTGGCACATATACACCACGGAATACTATGCAGCCATAAAAAATGATGTGTTCATGTCCTTTGTAGGGACATGGATGAAGCTAGAAACCATCATTCTCAGCAAACTGTTGCAAGGACAAAAAACCAAACACCACATGTTCTCACTCACAGGTGGAAATTGAACAATGAGAACACATGGACACAGTAAGGAGAAATCACACACCGGGGCCTGTTGTGGGGTGGGGGGAGGGGGGAGGGATAGCATTAGGAGATATACCTAATACTACATGACGAGTTGATGGGTGCAGCACACCAGCATGGCACATGTATACATATGTAACAAAACCTGGTACGTTGTGCACATGTACCCTAAAACTTAAAGTATAATAATAATAAAATAAAATAAAAAAATAAAAGAAGAAAAATAACAGTGTCACTGAGGTTACAGAAAAAATAAAATGCTTATACATTGTTGAAAATGTAAATTAGTTCAGCTACTGTGAAATGCAGTTTAGAGATTTCTCAAAGAATTTAAAACAGAGCTACCATTGACTCAGCAATCCCATTATTGGGTAGATACACAAAGGAAAATAAATCATTCTACAAAAAATACACATGCACTTGTATGTTCATCAGAGCATTATTCACAATAGCAAAGACATGAAGTCAACCTAGATGCCCATCAACAGTGGACTGGATAAAGAAAATGTGGTGCATATACACTATGGCATACTATGCAACCAAAAAAACAAGAGAATCATGTCCTTTGCAGCAATGTGGATGCAGCTGGAAGCCATGATCCTAAGCAAATTAATGCTGGAATAGAAAACCAAATACTTATAAGTGGGAGCTAAACATTGAGCACACATGGGCATACAGATCGGAAAGATAGGCACTGCGCACTGGGAACTTCTAGAAAGGTGGGGTGGGAGGAGATGTCTGAGGGTTGAACAACCATCTATTGGGTACCATGCTTACTACCTGGGTGATGGGATCATTCGTATACCAAACATTAGTGGCAAACAATTTACCTATGTAACAAATCTAAACATGTGCCCCTCGAACTTAAAAGCTGGAAAAAAACTGTTCACTTATTTATCCCAAAGATAAATCCTGAAAGAGGGTGGGGTCTACTTCAACATAAAGGAAGAAAACCCTTTCCCCCCAGAGGCAGGCAAACCTACTGAACTCATTTTGCAGATAAGAAAGCTGGACATTGAAAGTGACTTGCTCCAAGACGCACTGTGCTAGGAAACAGCAGTGCTTCAGTCTCAACCTATTCCCTTAGAGGGGGACTCTCATGAGTTGGATTGAGTCCTCCAAAACAGATATGTCGAAGTCCAAAGCCCCACAACCTGTGAATGTGATCTTGTTTGGAAATAAATAGGGTCTCTGTAGATGTAATCAAGTAAACATGAGGTTATTAAAATGGGCCCTCATCCAATGTGATTGGTGTCCTTAAAAGAGGAGGTCAGAGAACACAGACACGCAGAGGAGAAGGTCTTCTGAAGACAGAGGCACAGAGAAAAGATGGCCACAGGATAATGGAGGCAGAAATGGAGGTGACACTACAACAACCCAAAGAACACCTGGCCCATCCAGAAACTGGAAGAAGTGGGGAAGGATCCTCCACTAGAGTCTTTGGAGCAAGCAGAGCCCTGCCAGCACCTTGACATTGGAATTCTGGCCTCCAGGACTGAGAGACAATAAATTTCTGAGGTTCACAACTCAGGTTGTGATGCCTTGTTACAGAAGCCCTAGGAAGCAATTGTAGAAACCTAGTGAAATTACTAATTTTTTCTCCTATTTGTATTTATATTTTTTATTGTGAAATATGGTATTTAGAAAAATAATAAACCGCTAAGTAATGAAGCAAGCACCCTTGTAATCATCTCCCAGGTCCAGAAATACAAAATTTTCCAGGACCTCAGAAGCCTCAGAAGCTCCATGCATGGATAAAACTATTCCAAATTTTACACTGATCACTTTCTTGCTTTTTGTTTTGAGATGTGTATATATACAACATGGTATGTTTTGCACCTGGCTTCCTTTGCACACTAATACATTGATGAGATTCATCCACACTGTTGCATGGAACTCACCAGTAGACAAAGCTCTCTCACTGCTTCCTTCTTTAAGAGGCCTGGGCTACTATTTTGGCTGTCTTTCTTTCCATAAAAAATTTAGAATTAGCTTGCCAAATTCCATTTAAAAACAGCTGTTGGGATTTTTATTCCATTTCATTGACTCTGTAGATAATAATGGGGAGAACTGCATCCTTTGAAACAGAATATTCTAATATAGAAACTTAAACACCTATTGATTTGTTTACTTCTTGTTTCTTTCTCAAATATATTTCACAGATTACTGGGTAGAATTATTGTGCCTACTTTATTAGAATTATTATTAAGTACAATCATTCCTTGGTATCCATGGGGAATGGGTTTCAGGACCCACCTCCCAGCCACAGACACCAAAACCCACAGATGCTCAAGTCCCTTATATAAAATGGTGCTGTATTTCCATATAGCCTATGCATACCCTCCCATATGGTTGATATAATCTCCAGATTGCTTATAATACCTAATACAGTGCCTACACATCACTTTGTTCTCGTGGATTCAAGGTAGTACTCAGCACATGGCAAATTCAAGTTTGCTTTTTGGAACTTTGTGGAATATTTTTCTGAATACTTTGATATTTTGATCCACAGCTGGTTAAATCCACAGATGCAGAACCCATGGATACACAGCTGATTGCACTTGCTGTTTTCATGATTTTACATATTTTTTTTAATTTCATGTTTTGCTTTTTTCTTTTTCTTTTTTTTTTTTTTTTTTTGAGACGGAGTCTCGCTCTGTCACCCGGGCTGGAGTGCAGTGGCGCGATCTTGGCTCACTGCAAGCTCCGCCTCCCGGGTTCACGCCATTCTCCTGCCTCAGCCTCCCAAGTAGCTGGGACTACAGGCGCCCGCTACCACGCCCGGCTAATTTTTTGTATTTTTAGTAGAGATGGGGTTTCACCGTGTTAGCCAGGATGGTCTCGATCTCCTGACCTCGTGATCCGCCCACCTCGGCCTCCCAAAGTGCTGGGATTACAGGCGTGAGCCACTGCGCCGAATTTATTTTTTAATTGACCATGTCTTAATATCAGCCAAACATGTTAAACACACTTATTAACTCTAATAATTTGACTAGATTCTGTTATATTTTCTATATATTTATATAATATACCAGTATTTACTTTTTTTCTTCCTTTCTAAAGATTACACATTGTTTGTTATTTTCCTCACTGCACAGGCTAGGACCTCTAGTACAATGCTAACTAGAAGTGGTAAAGTGAAGATTCTTGTCTTGATCTTAATCACAGAAAGAAATATTCCAACATTTTGCTATTTTGGTGATATTTTCATTTACATAAACAATGTTTATTACAGTTTTTAAAAATATATATAAGTTTAAGGAAATTCCTATTACTGGCATGTAAAGATTTTTTAAAAATAGCAAATACTCATTATTACGTACCACATTTCCTGCATCCATTGAGATGATCATACTATTTTATTATGTCTTCAACTCTATTCATGTGCTGAATTAGAATACTGATTTTTAAATGATCATCAATTTTGCATTTGTAAAATAAATTCAGTTGATGGTGATACATGGTCATCTATATTGTAATGGAAAAGTCAGACATTTTCAGGAGTGCTTCCATCTTCAAGGGAGCACATCTTTCTCACCATGTGAAGTACAGTATCAGAAAAACATTAAAGGAGGTGATGTATCCTAGGCAAAAGCAAAACCGGTGTGAGAAGAATCTTGTGAAAAGGGAAATTACGATAAAGTAGTGATGATGATTCTCATGACAACAAGGGTGAGGGTGAGGAAAATAAAGAAGGTAAGAAAATGAACTCATGTTGAAGAGAATGAAGAGGAGTGTGAGGAGGACAATGAGACACAGATGGAGAAAAGGGTGGGGATAGTGATCGGGCAAGTGAGTGAGAACCAAGCAGAGATGCAGGTGTGGATCCCAAAAAAGAAGTGGAGCACAAAGATTAAAAAGCTGTCCAGTTGAATTACATAAATTCTGGCTTCCCCAGAGTTCCTGGAGGAAGCTGATCTCTAAAAGTTTGTCAAGGGTCAACCCTGGAAAACCTTCCCAAAGTCAGGCTGTTCTTGCCCCTGGCACACCTAAGGCTGAACTGTGTAAATAGTGGTCCATTTGGCTGTTCATATATTCCACATGGTGGATAGAAAACATGTATACATACAGGTGAACATGACCAGCCCTCCAAATACAATTTCTAATCTAAACTAGTAAGTATATGCATATCTTATCAAGTAGTTTCATTTTAATAAATATCCCATGTTTGTTCATCATTCCCATAATGAAATAGGCAATATCATATTACGATTGTGGGAATATAAATTATTATAACTGTTTTGGAAAACAAGTAAGCATCATTTACCAAGACACTTCCCATTTTTCTTTCCTCTTTCCTCATTAGTGCTAGCCATAGGTAATTATATTAAGGAAATGATCACTTAGAGATGTGCACAAAGACTTGTATTCAAAGATGTTCATCAAATTATTATAAACAAATTGACAAAAACAACTTAATTATGCAAAAGAGTTGATTGATGAAGTCAATGGTATGGGTGACCTATTCATTTTTGCTGCATAACAAACAATTCCAAAGTTTAGTGGCTTAAAACAATAACCATTTGTTTTGTTATCAACAATGCAGGTTGATAGTTTGGGCTGGGCTCTGCAGGGCAGTTATTCTGGCATCCTCTGAATTTGGCTCTCTTGGCTGCTTTGCTTGTCATATCTGATGCATCACTGGGAAGAATGGGAGGTCTGGGGCTTCTCTCCACAGGGTCTTCATCCTCCAACAAGTTAGCCTGGCACCAAAATGTGAGTGTGGAAATGTGCAAAGGCTCTGTAGGCCCAACCTCAAAACTCACAAAATATCATTCCAGCCACATCTTATCAGACAAAGCAGTTCACAGTCCAGCCCAGATTCAAGAGTGAGAGAATAGACTTCATCATGAGAGATGCCCATTTTTGCCTTCTACCACAGGAACATTCTCCAGCATGGCTTTTGGATCCCAACAACTAAAATACTCTGAAACCATGAAACATAGTGTCTGTACAGTCACACTGTGAAAAAGCTTATGGCAATGTTAAATGAAAACAAAACAGGTCAAGTGATAGATGTATTAATTAGCTTGTTTTCATCATTGTACAATGTATATATGTATCAAAACAACATTATAGCCCATAAATATACACAATTACTATTTATGGATTAAAAATAAAAATTTTAAAAAGTGGATGCAAATTTGAATATACAACATAATAGAAAATGTATTAAATATAAGAACTTGCTAGAAATATAGGAAATAATATAGTTGAAAGTTAACAGTGATTGTATTTTGGTGGCAGAATTATGGAAGATGTTTCTGTTCCTTTTCTACATTCTGTACTGTAAGAGTACTACTGTACATGTGAACACCTATTTCTGTATATGTGTGTGCAGTATTATACACTATCTTGCACTATCTCCAAGTGGATAGACACATATTTTGTGGCAGAGTAGGGGAAGGGTGGGGACATTTTCAAAATGCATTACAGTTCAGCTGCCTCACTATTTACAAAAGCAGTTGTTTGCTCCTAACAGGGAAGGGAAAAACACTAAATCTACCTAACTGCTTTCAAATAGTGTGTCAGAAAACCTTTGAAAAAAAGTTACAAGCATCATTAAAAGAGCACATATAATTAAAACGTAAAGAGGAAAATTGAGAACAGCAGGGACTCCATTCAAGCAGCATGGGTGCTTTTCCAATGGAGGTAATGTTCTAAATATATGTGCGGTTGAATTCTTCTTCCAGGAACACAGAGCTGCAAATAAGAGCCCCCGATACCCAGTAACACTGTAACGGGCCAACAGAAGAGCAGAGAGCATGACTTAACGTCTGGGAGGTAAAAACCCGAAAGGGATACTGAACCAGCTGCTCATTCAAGCTCTAAAGGCCTAAATCACAGACAGAGTCTAATGTTGGAAAAACAGATTATTTGTAGAAGAGCAGACCTCCAACCAGTCTTGATGTTTATCATGAAAATGTTCAAACTAAATGTCTTTTACACAGAAGAAAAACCAGAAGCCCATCATGAATTATTAATTAATTAATTAAAGAATTGTCTTCTCACTGTGTCCTCAGATAGCAGAAGGAACAAGGGAGTCTCTGGGGCCTCTTTCATAAGGACACTGACCTCATTCCTGAGGGCTGCACCCTCACACCCTGATCACCTCCCAAAGGCCCCACCTCCTAATGCCATCACATTGAGGGTTAAGATTTCAACATATGAACTTGTGGGGAAGCACCAACATTCAGTCTACAGCAGAATAGATCATGAAGATGGAGCCAACACACTTAGCTGACAGACTTAAAATGTGGGGTGTCAAAATACTGAGCCAAGGCTTTTGACTGAAGCAACTGAAATCCCCTTTCATTGAGATAAGCAATAGTAGCTTCTTGGGAGGAAATCAAATTTTTTTAAAAGGCATGTTAAGTTTGAGATGTGTAATAGCCATCCAAGCTGAGATCACAGGTCAGCTGTTGGATCTATAACCCCAAAGTTCAGACAACAAGGTAGGAGCTGGAGGTAAAAATTTGGAAACCATCATTATATAAATAGGGTTGAATGAGACCACCTGAAGAACAGATGTATAGACAGTAAATCATGAATCACATGGAGATAAATCTTGTCCACAGAGAGAAAATTAGCATTGTAAATGTCACTTCTCGCCAAACTTACCTATAAATTTGATGTTATTCCAATCAAAATCCCAAAGGAATTTCAATGGAACATAAGCCACTAATTCTGAAAAGTATGTGCTGGTGAGGTTGCAGAGAAAGGGAATACATACACACTGCAGGTGGGAATGTCAATTAGCTCAGCCATTGTGAAAAACTATTTTCTGATTTCTCAAATAACTTAAAACAGAAGTGTCATTTGACCCAGCAATCCCATTATTGGGTGACTTCCCAAAAGAGTATAAATCATTCCACTATAAAGACACATGCATCACATGTTCATTACAGCACTATTCACAATAGAAAAGACATGGACCCAACCTAAATGCCCATCAATGGTAGACGGGATAAAGAAAATATGGTACATATACACCATGGGACACTATGCAGCCACAAAAGAAGAATGAGATCATGTTCTTTGCAGCAACATGGATGAATTTGGAGGCCATTATCCTAAATGAACTAATGCAGGAACAGAAAACCAAATACCGTATGTTCTTACATATAAGTGGACGCTAAACATTGAGTACACATGGACGCAAAGAAGGGCACAACACAGATTGGGGCCTACTTAAGGGTGGAGGGTAGGAAGAGGGTGAAGACTGAAAAACTACCTATTGGACACTATGCTTATTACCTGGGTGATGAAATAATCTGTACGTCAAACCCCTGTGACACTCAATTTACCTGTATAACAAACCTGCACATGTACCCCTGAACCTAAAATAGAAGTTTTTAAAAAGTATATCCACCTATTTCAAGAGGCTTTGGCTCCAAGTAATAGAAAATCCAAAGCAGTTTAGGGGAAAAGGTTATCTTCTGGATCGTTTATCTGAAAGTTCAGTGATGGAACTGCATTAGATTGATTTATTTCCTCAGGTTAGGATTCGTTTTACTTCGAGTTGCTGGGCTATAAATATAGTCTCTAAATGCTGTCTTCACCTTTGGGCTGGTTTCTCAGAGTGCAAAACTGATGTTGCTGTCCTAGCTTCATGGCATATTGTGAATACATTCCTAAGAAAGAAAGAACACCTCTTATGGGTCCTCTAGAGATTGACTGCTAAAGTCAGGGAATCTCCCCTTGGAGCTCCTCCCAGGAAACCTTCTTGCACTCATCCTTGGCCTGCCCAGGGTGATGCACCCACGAATCATCCATTCCTGGGGCACAATCAATATCACGTGGGTGCGCCGAACAATCAGTTCCTGGAGCGAGGCTGTATCAACCTGTCCTGAGCAACACGGGTTGCCTGGCAGAGGGGAGGCCACTGAATGAAAATTGGCCTATGTGTGGGGGAGTGAAGAGGGCAATGGGTACTGAGTGGGAAACCAATAATTATATTACTGCCTCACAGAAAAAATGCATGCAAAGAGCAAATAAATGTTTAAAAAGAAAGACAAGAGAGATTTACATTCCTAAATAACAAAACAACCTATAAAACTATAGTAATAAAAATGTTGCCTCTTGCTACAGGATTGGACAGAGACGTCAGTGAAAGATAGCAGAGCCCCACACAGACCCCGATACAGTGGACAAGTTTAGTACATGATGGACAGGACATCTGAAACCAGTAGATAACAAATGGACCATTCAGTGAATGGTATCATCTGATCATCTATCCATTCGGGAGAAAATTAAGCTAGTGCCCAGCTTCCCAAAAGACACAAAAATAAACTCCAAATACAAATAAAGGGCTTAGGATAAAATATGTGTCTCAATTCAAACAGAAATGAGAAAGTATGTTTACAAAGTTTTGGTGAGCAAAAGCATTTCTAAGTAAGTCAGAAAGCCCAGCAAGCATAAAAGAAAACGCTGTCTAATTTAAGATATGAAAATTGAAAAAAAAAATTGGATGACAAAGATGACATTCCAGATTTAAAAGATACCCTTGGAAAAAAATATTGGCACTTATGGGGAAATAAGTTATTAGTTATTTAACTGATATTCAAAATACAGAAAGAGCATCTATGTACTTTTAAGTCAAAGGCCTTCAAACTAAGAGAAGTCCCTGCTCACAGCTGACCTTTTTTGGGAGGCTTTGGAGAATGTCCTTAGTTGATAGAAGCCCCTCAGATATCCCCCAGAGACAGCAGGCAAAGGACCAGACTCTGCCTCAAAGAGGACCACTCTGTGTTATCATTCAGAACCTCCCACCTACAAACCAGGGCCGATTGTGGCTGAACACCCCCTGTCGCTTCATCTTGCTCAGCTCCTTCCCTTCCCTGTCCAACTATTCTCCTTTGCTCGCTGAAGAGCCGGCTGTCAATAATTCCATGCACCTGCATCGCATGGTTTCCACCCTCAGAACCTCCCTGCCCCTACTGCCTCCTGCATCCTTCCTCCTTCAGATAAAAGTCACTCCAAAGGGCATCCCCCTGACCCTCCAGACTAACACAGCTCGCTCCGTTATGAGTCCTGTAGCTTCCTGAATCTTTTAGGTGAGACACTAGCAGGATAAGGTGTGCAGAGGGCCGCAGAAAAGCAGCTCCCTTCAGAGGGGAGGCAAGGAGGCCAGGGGTTGGGGCAGGAGAGGCATTGCAGAAAGTGCATCTCTCTTTATGTCTATATATCTATATAGACACACACACATACATACACATATACTCACATATGTTTTTATATATTTTTAACTCAAGTGCTTCAAAACTGATTCAGAAATGTCACTCCTTTAAAATATAATGTATTGTTGCTTATTTCTTTCAGTTAAGACTATGTTGCTTCTATAAGATACAAATATCTTTTATAAAGACTTGGCTTAATCGTTGAATGTGTTTGAATTAAAAAGGAAATGTCAGATACTACATGTCTGCACTTAGAGGTGGAAGCTACATCATGTGCATGCATGGTCCTAGATTCTGAATGAAGCATGGGAGGATCGAGGGAGGATGAGGGCTGAGAAATCACTCAATGTGGTACAGTGAACACTATTCGGGTGACGGCATGGACATAGATTATGAATGAAGCATGGGAGGGTTGAGGGAGGGTGAGGGCTAAGAAATCACTCAATGGGTACAGTGAACACTATTCAGGTGGGTACAGTGAACACTATTCGGGTGACGGCATGGACATAGATTATGAATGAAGCACGGGAGGGTTGAGGGAGGGTGAGGGCTAAGAAATCACTCAATGGATACAGTGAACACTATTTGGGTGATGGCATGGACATAGATTATGAATGAAGCATGGGAGGGTTGAGGGAGGGAGAGGGCTAAGAAATCACTCAATGGGTACAGTGAACACTATTCAGGTGGGTACAGTGAACACTATTCGGGTGACAGCATGGACATAGATTATGGATGAAGCATGGGAGGGTCGAGGGAAGATGAGGGCTGAGAAATCACTCAATGGGTACAGTGAACACTATTCAGGTGACAGCATGGACACAGATTATGAACGAAGCATGGGACGATAGAGGGAAGATGAGGGCTGAGAAATCACTCAATGGGTACAGTGAACACTATTCATGTGGCTACAGTAAAAGCCCAGACTGACACCATGCAATGTATCCATGTAACAGAACTGTACTTGTACCAATTAAATTTATGCAAATTTTAAAGAAGAAAAAAAGGAAATACAGTTAGACATGCAAGAAGACAACAGGAATCTTTTCCAACTCTCACTTCATAGGTTAAAACTGAGATCTGGTAAAATTTACATTAAATATAAACATCACTTAGCCTTGGATCCCAAGCCCACTGTCCCCAGGCTAGAAAGGCAGGGGGCTTCTGAGTCTGGATCCTAGGTATCTGCAAGTGGCTGAGGCAGGATTCACCTTCGCTGCCAGGGCACAGGAAAAGGAGAGCCCATATGAAAGACAGGCCCTTCCTCTTCTGGGTCCTTTGGGCTGCTTGGGCCTAAATGTTCACTGATGGATGAATGGATAAAGAAAATGTGGTATGTGTATGCAATAGAATATTACTCAGCCTTAAAAAAAGAAGGAAATGCTGACACATGCTACAGCATAGGTGAACCCTGAGGACATTATGCTCAGTGAAATAATCCAACCACAGGCGGACGAATACTGCAAGAGCCTACTGATATAACATATCTAATATAGCCCAGCACATAGAAGCAGAGAGTAGAATGGTGGGTGCCAGGGGCTGGCAGGAGGGGAAAATGGGGAGTTGCTTATCAATAAGCATGAAGTTTCAGCTAAGCAAGGTGAGTATGTCCTAGAGGTCTGCTGTACATCATCATTCCTATAGTTAACAATACTGTGCCCTGAAAAATTTGTTAAGAGGACAGATCTCATGTCAAGGTTCTTACCACAATACAGTACAGTACAGTACAGTACAATACAAATTTTAAAACAGGATTTTCTTGTACTAATTAATCCCTCCTACATCATTGACTTAGAAAATCATCACAAGCACAGAATCCAAAACTTTTTATAACAAATATGTATACTTTACTTAAGTTTAGGTGGTTTAGTGTATGTGTGTGTGTGTGGGTGTCCCATGTGTGAAATTACAGTGAACAGTTTTTAAATTTTCCTGTCTTTATTCCTGTTTTTCCTCCCTCCTTTCTTTTCATTCAGTAAAAATGTATGAAGCATTTACTTTATACTAGTTTCTGTTCTATGCCCAAGAAGTGCAGCAATAAACAAAATACACAGCAATGTCCGCTCTATGACTCTTACAGTCAGGCAAATAAATGAAACATGGAAGAGGTCAGTGGGCCACAAATGCTATGTGGGCACAAAAGGCTAGGGAGGGAGCTTTAGCTTATACAGGTGAATATGGAAGGATTATTGCTTGTGCTTGGTACAAAGAAAAGTCCAACATTTAATTTGTAATATTGTCAAAGTTGAGTCAGCTGTGTACATATGATTGCTGGTGTCTTAATTCACAACTGAACTGGATAAAAAGAAAGGTACTAATAGAACTTCCCTTAGTAATATTTCCTCATGATAACATCTCTCCTGAAATGATAAAAGAGTAAGAAAAAGGCTCAGGAAATAGAGAGAAAAATGGAAAAAACACTGAGAAAGATTGCCACCCAAATGAGTAAAGTAAAGTAAACTCCTCAATTCATTCCTGAGAGCAGACTAGATTGAAATCCAACTGTAGTGAGTAGAAACCATTTGACTGGTAAATCGATTTTTTAAAAACAGCCAAATGGACAAATAACAGAAAGTATGACAGGAGTGGCAAAAGAAAATATAATGAGTCCTTCGGAAAATAGATCTAACAGCAAAGAGAGATCGATTCCCCACTGTGAGAAGTCACCCTCACTCTTACAGAATTTCCCTTGGGCACTTCACTGGGTCACTAGATCTTAGTGACAGGAAGATGCTATTGGAATGAACAAGAAAAAGCATAAGCTTAGGGACTGCTCATGCCTAACATGGATAGCCCATTGGACCAAATATTTTTACCTCTTGTATGAGACTCTCTTGACCATACAAAGGCTGAGTTTCCATCTATTTAATAACTTTTTTCTTGCAGTTGTGAATTCACCCTCTCTACACCATCAGTTAACCTTGGCTGTCTTACACAGTTGGAAGGATGCTGCCATGGATTTGAATTACTCATTAAATTATCACGAACATGGGAGTGACTTTTTAAAACATATTGCTTGAATTGAAGGGAATTCTCCTGAACTTAACGTCTCAAAATACCTGCATCATTTCTCACAAAGAAAACCTCCAAATCTCCAAAACAGAAGGAAACTAGCAGGCAAAAAATCATAGGCAGGAGGTAGATTAACTGCATAATAAATGTTATGGAAATTACATTGCATACACATTGTTGTGAACTGTGAAACACTTTGCAGACTACCAAAGACAAAAAGAGACTATACGTAAATATATAAAGACATATCAGATATACTATATGATATATGTAATTACTAACTATTGTGAATTGCATAGAGATTCAACACAAAAGCAGTACAATGATTAAAATGCACGTTAAAGATAAACATTTCCATTCAGATTTCAATTAATAATTTTTAGACAGTGTTTACAGACTTTATTTTTTAAAGCATCTTCATTTTTACAGTAAAGTTCAGAAGAAGGTACAGAGACTTCCCACAGACTGTTGGTCTCCATACACGAATGTCCTCTCCCATTATCAACATCCCATTATCAACATCCCTCTCCCATTATCAACATTTGTTACAATGAACCTACATTGACACATTATTATCTTCTAGTGCTCATGGTTTACATTAGGGTTCATTCTTGGTGTTATACCTTCTATGAGTTTGTATAAAACTATAATGACATGTATCTGCCATTATGATATCATACAGAATAGTTTCACTGCCCTAAAAATCCTGTGTGTTTTGTGTAGCAATCCCTCCCTCCCTCCCGACTAACTCATGGCACCACTGATCTTTTTACCATTTCCATAGTTTTGCCTTTTCCAGAAGTGCTGTAATTGGGTGTTACTCTCTTCAGGCTTCTGTAACAAAATTTCAAACACTAGCTGGCTTATAAACAACAGAAATTTATTTCTCAGAGTTCTGGAGGCTGGGAAGTCCAAGATCAAGAAACCCGCAGACTTGGTGTCTGGTGTGGAACTACATTCTCATAGATATCTGTCTTATTCTAACCTCATATAGCAAAAGGGTGAGGGGTCTCCCTCAGGCCTCTTTTATAAAGGCACTGACTGCATTTATGGGGGCTCCACCCTCATAATCTAATCACTTCCCAAAGGCCCCCACCTCCTAACATGGGGGTTAGAATTTCAGCACATGAATTTCAGATCATAGCAAGCTGGAATCATATATGGAGCCTTTTCTGATTGCTGCTTTCACTAGTAATATGCATTCAAGTTTATTCTATGTCTTTTCATGGCTTGATAGCTCATTTTTTTTAGCACTGAATAATATTATTTTGTCTGGATGTATCAAAATTTATTAATCAATTAACCTACTGAAGGGCATCTTGGGTGCTTCCAAGTTTTGGCAATTATGAATTAAGCTCCTGGAAACATCTGTGTGCAGTTTATGTGAAAATACAATGTATTCTCTTGGGACATGGCCATTTTTTAAAATAAAAATAATAAAAACTGACCTTCCCCACTGGGCTGTTAATGAGCTAATGTATGTTTGTGTGTTAAACTCAGAGCTTGGTTTATGTAGGTGGTGAAGAAATGTTACTTTAATGTGAAGAGTTATCATTCAGTCCTTTGTTAAGAAATGCTGCATTGCCTTCCTTAGGGTCAGTGTCTCTGAGCAGTTGGGCATTCCTATACATGTCTTCATATCCTCCCATGTCTTCCTCACCATTTCCTTTATCCTCACTTCCCTGCTCTTACACCTTCCAAATAAAGTATTAGCACTGTATTTTTTTGTTTCAGGTTTTGTCTTTCTAAAGGAAACTGAAACACCATATGTACCAGACTAGCATTTGACAAGCATGGCCAGAAGCATGAAGAAAAGTTCCAGTAGAATCTGGATGTTGAAAGACAAGTTGAGTAGGATTTGCCTTGGTCATTATCTGGCCTGGATTTTTTTTTTTAAACAACTCATGGGCAAGAGGATTGGATGTTTAATATGAAGGCAATATTGTGTGTAATTTACAAACTATTGCATAAAGTTACAATTACATAGGTATTGCTGCAAATAGATAAGTGAATGCCATTTATTAAAGACTCAGGTGCCCAGGTTCGGTACTAAATAGCATAATCTAAAGTAGAGCCCAATTGGGGATTTTTCTTGCCTGGATGAGTTACACATCACAGTAGAAACTTCTAGGAAACATAAAACCAGGCAAGGTAAATCACTCCCATCCTAATTCAGTACACTGAGCCTGTCAGTACTAGGCTGGCACAGTAAATCACCTGGATTTGTGATATAAACTATTAGTGGTCATTTGGCAGATGGCTCTAAAGATCTTTTGTCTTTCATAGCAAAAGAGAAATATGAGTCTATTGTCTCTGGCATAATAGTCTGATTTTTATAGTTCTACAGAGAAACTCTTTTAGAGAAAAGGAAAGCTGTTGTGTAGGTCAAAGATTATTCTCAAGAGAGGAAGAACTAGCAGTGAGCCACAGCCTCAGAAGGAACTAAGTCTTACTTTTCAAAAATGTGACAATGAAATAAAGCGTGATCAGGAAGGTGATGACATCAAGTTTTTTTTACAAAACTCAGAAAAAAGATTTTAATCACTTATTTATTAAACTTTAGTTTCTACTGTTTACCCACTCTCCCCATTTGCATTCTGAGAGAAATAAACACAAAACCAGACATCATTTCTAAGTTGAAAAAAATAAAAAAATAAAAATTGCCATGCAGTTCAAGCATAGTTTTAGCAACTGGTTCACCAAATCTATGTATAGACTGCTAATATATTCTACCAGAAAAAAAATGTCACAAACAATTGCAGCCATGCTGTCTGCTGAAATGCAGAATGAATCGTACGAATCTGTTACAATGCCCTTTTTAAAAATCAAGGTTATCCTATACAGAAACTTCTTTTGGAAGAGAAGAGAATGACTTCTTGGTCATTTTACACATGCCCATAAAGAAGAGAAAAGTGTCAGAAAATTTTCTCTAAATTAACCAAAAGAATGATCCAGAAACTAGAAGACCTTAAATTATGTCTACAGGAGTCTCTGCTTTAAGTTCACACTCTTTGAAATGCCTCACATTATTTTCCAAGTTCTCTCACGTTTTCTGTGTCATTGAAGTTGAGGAATTTGGAGGGAATAGGTGATAAGGCAAACTTTTTAATTATTCCCTCCATTTTATTGATATTCTAAAGATCCAGTTCACGGTGCGCAAGCCGAAGCAGGGCGAGGCATTGCCTCACTCGGGAAGCTCAAGGGTTCAGGGAGTTCCCTTTCCTAGTCAAAGAAAGAGGAGACAGAGGGCACCTAGAAAATCAGGTCACTACCACCCTAAGACTGCACTTTTCTGACGGGCTTAAAAAAAGTCACACCAGGAGATTATACCCCACACCTGGCTTGGAGGGTCCTATGCCCCCGGAGTCTCCCTGATTGCTAGCACAGCAGTCTGAGATCAAACTGCAAGGCAGCAGTGAGGCTGGGGGAGGGGCGCCCGCCATTGCCCAGGCTTGCTTAGGTAAACAAAGCAGCCAGGAAGCTGGAACTGGGTGGAGCCCACCACAGCTCAAAGAGGCCTGCCTGCCTCTGTAGGCTCCACCTCTGGGGGCAGGGCACAGACAAACAAAAAGACAGAAGTAACCTCTGCAGATTTAAATGTCCCTATCTGACAGCTTTGAAGAGAGTAGTGGTTCTCCCAGCATGCAGCTGGAGATTTGAGAACGGGCAGACTACCTCCTCAAGTGGGTCCCTGACCCCTGACCCCCGAGCAGTCTAACTGGGAGGCACCCCCAAGTAGGGCAGACTGACATCTCACACGGCCAGGTACTCCTCTGAGACAAAACTTCCAGAGGAACCATCAGGCAGCAGCATTCACGGTTCATGAAAATCCGCTGTTCTGCAGACTCCGCTGCTGATACCCAGGCAAACAGGGTCTGGAGTGGACCTCTAGGAAACTCCAACAGACCTGCAGCTGAGGGTCCTGTCCTTTAGAAGGAAAACTAACAGAAAGGACATCCACACCAAAACCCATCTGTACATCACCATCATCAAAGACCAAAAGTAGATAAAACCACAAAGTTGGGGAAAAAACAGAGCAGAAAAACTGGAAATTCTAAAAAGAAGAGCGCCTCTCCTCCTCCAAAGGAACGCAGTTCCTCACCAGCAACAGAACAAAGCTGGACGGAGAATGACTTTGACTAGTTGAGAGAAGAGGGCTTCAGACGATCAAACTACTCCAAGCTACAGGAGGAAATTCAAACCAAAGGCAAAGAAGTTAGAAGCTTTGAAAAAAATTTAGATGAATGTATAACTAGAATAACCAATACAGAGAAGTGCTTAAAGGAGCTGATGGAGCTGAAAGCCAAGGCTCGAGAACTACGTGAAGAATGTAGAAGCCTCAGGAGCCGATGCAATCCACTGAAAGAAAGGGTATCGGTGATGGAAGATGAAATGAATGAAATGAAGCAAGAAGGGAAGTTTAGAGAAAAAAGAATAAAAAGTGATGAACAAAGCCTCCAAGAAATATGGGACTATGTGAAAAGACCAAATCTACGTCCGATTGGTGTACCTGAAAGTGACAGGGAGAATGGAACCAAGTTGGAAAACACTCTGCAGGATATTATCCAGGAGAACTTATCCAATCTAGCAAGGCATGCCAACATTAAGATTCAGGAAATACAGAGAATGCCACAAAGATACTCCTTGAGAAGAGCAACTCCAAGACACATAATTGTCAGATTCACCAAAGTTGAAATGAAGGAAAAAATGTTAAGAGCAGCCAGAGAGAAAGGTCAGGTTACCCACAAAGGGAAGCCCATCAGACTAACAGCGGATCTCTCAGCAGAAACTCTGCAAGCCAGAAGAGAGTGGGGACCAATATTCAACATTCTTAAAGAGGAGAATTTTCAACCCAGAATTTCATATCCAGCCAAACTAAGCTTCATAAGTGAAGGAGAAATAAAATACTTTACAGACAAGCAAATGCTGAGAGATTTTGTCACCACCAGGCCTGCCCTAAAAGAGCTCCTGAAGGAAGCACTAAACATGGAAAGGAACAACTGGTACCAGCCACTGAAAAATCATGCCAAATTATAAAGATCATCGAGGCTAGGAAGAAACTGCATCAACTAACGAGCAAAATAACCAGCTAACATCATAATGACAGGATCAAATTCTCACATAACAATATTAACTTTAAATGTAAATGGACTAAATGCTCCAATTAAAAGACACAGACTGGCAAATTGGATAAAGAGTCAAGACCCATCACTGTGCTGTATTCAGGAAACCCATCTCACATGCAGAGACACACATAGGCTCAAAATAAAAGGATGGAGGAAGATCTACCAAGCAAATGGAAAACAAAAAAAGGCAGGGGTTGCAATCCTAGTCTCTGATAAAACAGACTTTAAACCAACAAAGATCAAAAGAGACAAAGAAGGCCATTACATAATGGTAAAGGGATCCATTCAACAAGAAGAGCTAACTATCCTAAATACATATGCACCCAATACAGGAGCACCCAGATTCACAAAGCAAGTCCTGAGTGACCTACAAAGAGACTTAGACTCCCACACAATAATAATGGGAGACTTTAACACCCCACTGTCAACATTAGACAGATCAATGAGACAGAAAGTTAACAAGGATACCCAGGAATTGAACTCAGCTCTGCACCAAGCAGACCTAATAGACATCTACAGAACTCTCTTCCCCAAATCAACAGAATATACATTTTTTTTCAGCACCACACCACACCTATTCCAAAATTGACCACATAGTTGGAAGTAAAGCTCTCCTCAGCAAATGTAAAAGAACAGAAATTACAACAAACTGTCTCTCAGACCACAGTGCAATCAAACTAGAACTCAGGATTAAGAAACTCACTCAAAACTGCTCAACTACATGGGAACGGAACAACCTGCTCCTGAATGACTACTGGGTACATAACGAAATGAAGGCAGAAATCAAGATGTTCTTTGAAACCAACGAGAACAAAGACACAACATACTAGCATCTCTGGGACACATTCAAAGCAGTGTGTAGAGGGAAATTTATAGCACTAAATGCCCACAGGAGAAAGCACGAAAGATCCAAAATTGACACCTTAACATCACAATTAAAAGAACTAGAAAAGCAAGAGCAAACACATTCAAAAGCTAGCAGAAGGCAAGAAATAACTAAAATCAGAGCAGAACTGAAGGAAATAGAGACACAAAAAACCCTTCAAAAAATTAATGAATGCAGGAGCTGGTTTTTTGAAGAGATCAATACAATTGATAGACTGCTAGCAAGACTAATAAAGAAGAAAAGAGAGAAGAATCAAATAGACGCAATAAAAATGAAAAAGGGGATATCACCACTGATCCCACAGAAATACAAACTACCATCAGAGAATACTACAAACACCTCTACACAAATAAACTAGAAAATCTAGAAGAAATGGATAAATTCCTCGACACACCCTCCCAAGACTAAACCAGGAAGAAGTTGAATCTCTGAATAGACCAATAACAGGCTCAGAAATTGTGGCAATAATCAATAGCTTACCAACCAAAAAGAGTCCAGGACCAGATGGATTCACAGCCAAATTCTACCAGTGGTACAAGGAGGAACTGGTACCATTCCTCCTGAAACTATTCCAATCAATAGAAAAAGAGAGAATCCTCCCTAACTCATTTTATGAGGCCAGCATCATCCTGATACCAAAGCCTGGCAGAGACACAACCACAAAAGAGAATTTTAGACCAATATCCTTAATGAACATTGATGCAAAAATCCTCAATAAAATACTGGCAAACGAAATCCAGCAGCATATCAAAAAGCTTATCCACCATAATCAAGTGGGCTTCATCCCTGGGATGCAAGGCTGGTTCAACATAAGCAAATCAATAAATATAATCCAGCATATAAACAGAACCAAAAACAAAAACCACATGATTATCTCAATAGATGCAGAAAAGGCCTTTGACAAAATTCAACAACGCTTCATGCTAAAAACTCTCAATAAATTAGGTACTGATGGGACGTATCTCAAAATAATAAGAGCTATCTATGGCAAACCCACAGCCAATATCATACTGAATGGACAAAAACTGGAAGCATTCCCTTTGAAAACTGGCACAAGACAGGGATGCCCTCTCTCACCACTCCTATTCAACATAGTGTTGGAAGTTCTGGCCAGGGCAATGAGGCAGGAGAAGGAAATAAATGTTATTCAGTTAGGAAAAGAGGAAGTCAAATTGTCCTTGTTTGCAGATGACATGATTGTATATCTAGAAAACCCCATTGTCCCAGCCCAAAATCTCCTTAAGCTGATAAGCAACTTCAGCAAAGTCTCAGGATACAAAATCAATGTACAAAAATCACAAGTATTTTTATACACCAATAACAGACAAACAGAGAGCCAAATCATGAGTGAACTCCCATTCACAATTGCTTCAAAGAGAATAAAATACCTAGGAATCCAACTTACAAGGGACGTGAAGGACCTCTTCAAGGGGAACTACAAACCACTGCTCAATGAAATCAAAGAGGATACAAACAAATGGAAGAACATTCCATGCTCATGGGTAGGAAGAATCAATATTGTGAAAATGGCCATACTGCCCAAGGTAATTTATAGATTCAATGCCATCCCCATCAAGCTACCAATGACTTTCTTCACAGAATTAGAAAAAACTACTTTAAAGTTCATATGGAACCAAAAAAGAGCCCGCATCGCCAAGTCAATCCTAAGCCAAAAGAACAAAGCTGGAGGCATCATGCTACCTGACTTCAAACTATACTACAAGCCTACAGTAACCAAAACAGCATGGTACTAGTACCAAAACAGAGATATAGATCAATGGAACAGAACAGAGCCCTCAGAAATAACCCCTCACATCTACAACTATCTGATCTTTGACAAACCTGACAAAAACAAGCAATGGGGAAAGGATTCCCTATTTAATAAGTGGTGCTGGGAAAACTGGCTAGCCATATGTAGAAAGCTGAAACTGGATCCCTTCCTTACACCTTATACAAAAATTAATTCAAGATGGATTAAAGACTTCAATGTTACACCCAAAACCATAAAAACCCAGAAGAAAACCTAGGCAATACCATTCAGGACATAGGCATGGGCAAGGACTTCATGTCTAAAACACCAAAAGCAATGGCAACAAAAGCCAAAATTGACAAATGGGATCTAATTAAACTAAAGAGCTTCTGCACAGCAAAAGAAACTACCATCGGAGTGAACAGACAACCTACAAAATGGGAGAAAATTTTTGCAACCTACTCATCTGACAAAGGGCTAATATCCAGAATCTACAATGAACTCAAACAAATTTACAAAAAAAAAAAACAACTCCATCAAAAAGTGGGCAAAGGATATGAACAGACACTTCTCAAAAGAAGACATTTATGCAGCCAAAAAAACACTTAAAAAAACGCTTATCATCACTGGCCATCAGAGAAATGCAAATCAAAACCACATTGAGATACCATCTCACACCAGTTAGAGTGGCCCTCATTAAAAAGTCAGGAAACAACAGGTGCTGGAGAGGATGTGGAGAAACAGGAACACTTTTACACTGTTGGTGGGACTGTAAACTAGTTCAACCATTGTGGAAGGCAGTGTGGCGATTCCTCAGGGACCTAGAACTAGAAATACCATTTGACCCAGCCATCCCATTACTGGGTATATACCCAAAGGACTATAAATCATGCTGCTATAAAGACACATGCACACGTATGTTTATTGCAGCACTATACACAATAGCAAAGACTTGGAGCCAACCCAAATGTCCAACAACAATAGACTGGATTAAGAAAATGTGGCACATATACACCATGGAATACTATGCAGCCATAAAAAATAATGAGTTCATGTCTTCTGTAGGGACATGGATGAAACCGGATATCATCATTCTCAGTAAACTATCGAAAGGACAAAAAACCAAACACCACATGTTCTCACTCACAGGTGGGAATTGATGAGAACACATGGACACAGGAAGGGGAACATCACACTCCAGGGACTGTTGTGGGGTTGGGGGAGGGGGGGGATAGCATTAGGATATATACCTGATGCTAAATGACGAGATAATGGGTGCAGCACACCAACATGCCACATGTATACATATGTAACAAACCTGCACATTGTGCACATGTACCCTAAAACTTAAAGTATAATAATAATAAAATAAAATAAAAAGATCCAGTTCACAATATTTGATTTGAAAGGACCTATTCCAAAACTCTTGGTCAAAAGTAGCAACATGATTCAAGGGTGATGTTAAGAAATATAGGACCTTGGAGAGATTTTCTCGTCTAAGATTTTGAATTTTTCTATTGCATTATTTTTATGTCAGTTAAGATCTTTCCAGAGTAAGAAGTGCCCAGATTATAAATAGACATCCTAATTCTTCTTTTTTTCTATTCTAATTTACTTTACTCTCTGGTATAGAAAATGTGACAGACCTTTTAATGATCACCATTCTAACTGGCGTGAGATGTTATCTCATTGTGGTTTTGATTTGCATTTCTCTAATGACCAGTGATGATGAGCTTTTCTTCATTTGTTTGTTGGCTGCATAAATGTCTGCTTTTGAAAATTACCTGTCCATATCCTTCACCCACTTTTTGATGGCATTGTTTGTTTTTCTTCTTGTAAATTTGTTTAAGTTCCTTGTAGATTCTTGATATTAGCCCTTTGTCAGATGGATAGATTGCAAAAATTTTCTCCAATCTGTAGGTTGCCTGTTCACTCTGATGATAGTTTCTTTTGCTGTGCAGAAGCTCTTTAGTTTAATTAGACCCCATTTGTCAATTTTGGCTTTTATTGCTATTGCTTTTTGTGTTTATTATTATATTTTAAGTTTTAGGGTACATGTACACAACGTGCAGGTTAGTTACATATGTATACATGTGCCATGTTGGTGTGCTGCACCCATTAACTGGTCATTTAACCTTAAGTATATCTCCTAATGCTATCCCTCCCCCCTCCCCCCACCCCACAACAGTTCCCAGAGTGTGATGTTCCCCTTCCTGTGTCCGTGTGCTCTCATTGTTCAATTCCCACCTACGAGTGAGAACATGCGGTGTTTGGTTTTTTGTCCTTGCAATGGTTTGCTGAGAATGATGGTTTCCAGCTTCATCCATGTCCCTACAAAGGGCATGAACTCATCATTTTTTATGGCTGCATAGTATTCCATGGTGTATATGTGCCACATTTTCTTAATCTAGTCTATCATTGTTGGACATTTGGGTTGGTTCCAAGTCTTTGCTATAAATTTACAAGAAAAAATCAAACAACCCCATCAAAACGTGGGCAAAAGATATGAACAGACACTTCTCAAAAGAAGACATTTATGCAGCCAAAAGACACTTGAAAAAATGCTCATCATCACTGGCCATCAGAGAAATGCAAATCAAAACCACATTGAGATACCATCTCACACCAGTTAGAATGGCCAGCATTAAAAAGTCAGGAAACAACAGGTGCTGGAAAGGATGTGGAGAAATGGGGACACTTTTACACTGCTGGTGGGACTGTAAACTAGTTCAACCATTGTGGAAGTCAGTGTGGTGATTCCTCAGGGATCTAGGACTAGAAATACCATTTGACCCAGCCATCCCATTACTGGGTACATATCCAAAGGATTATAAAACATGCTGCTATAAAGACACATGCACACATATGTTTATTGCTTTTGGTGTTTTAGTCATGAAGTCTTTGCCCATGCATATGTCCTGAATGGTATTGCCTAGGTTTTCTTCTAGGGTTTTTATGGTTTTAGGTCTTACATATAGCTCTTTAATCCATCATGAGTTAATTTTTGTATAAGGTGTAAGGAAGGGGTCCATTTTCAGTTTTCTGCAGACGGCTAGTCAGTTTTCCCAACACCATTTATTAAATAGGGAATCCTTTCCCCGTTGCTTGTTTTTGTCAGGTTTGTTAAAGATCAGATGATTGTAGATGTATGATGTAATTTCTGAGGACTCTGTTCTGTTCCATTGGTCTATATATTTGTTTTGGTACCAGCACACAACAGATCCTGGGGAGAGGATGGGAATGCTTTTACACTGTTGGTGGGAGTATAAATTAGTTCAACCATTGTGGAAGACAGTGTGGTGATTCCTGAAGCATCTAGAAATAGAAATACCATTTGACCCAGCAATCTCATTACTGGGTATATACCCAAAGGATTATAAATCATTCTACTATAAAGACACATGCACACATATGTTTATTGCAGCACTATTCACAATACCAAAGACTTGGAACCAACCCAAATGCCCATCATTTTTCAAAATTTTGATCTGTTATTCCTGGCTTACTTCCTCTGTGAGGGTTAGCTGTATTCTTCCACATGCACAGACACCATCTTTCATCTTTTATTATCTGAAACGTTTGTGACAGGCAAGGGTCACAAAGAAGAAGCCAAGACATAGGACGTAGTGTCAGACAAAACTACCAATAATATATTGTTGGTCTGGTTTTCCTTGAGCATAGCATTTTTACTTTGCGCTTAAATCTTAAAAAACTGCTCTTGTAACATTTATAGTAAAATTCTGCTGGGCAGGATTTGAGTTCAGTGCCTATAGAATCTCTAATTCATGCTAAATGGTGTTTCACTAAGTGATAGCCATGAAAATCAGTGCAATTGAGTTAAAAATTGTGGAGAGGGCTTGTGACAGCAATGATTCAGGCTAACTGATTTATCAAGCACCCGTTTATCAATATCCTGGTTTCTATCCTGCTGCTATTTTCAACCCCACTATGAATGGAAGAATCTGTAAGGATGACTATTTTCTATACTTTAGATCTAATTTCCCTAGAGGAAGGGTCCCCAACCCCAAGCCACAGACCAACTGCAATCGGTGGTCTGTTAGGAACCAGTCAGCACAGCAGGAGTGCAGGACTTGAGTGGCTGGCAAGTGAGCGAAACTTCATCTGTATTTATAGCCACTCTCTATCATTCACATTACCACCTGAGCTCTGCCTCCTGTCAGATCAGCAGCAGCATTAGATTCTCATAGGGGTGCAAATCTTATCATGAACGGTGCATGCAAGGGATCTAGGTTGCATGCTCCTTATAAGAATCTAACGCCTGATGATTTGTCACTGCCTCCCATCACCCCCAGAGGGTACCATCTAGTTGCAGGAAAACAAGCTCAGGGCTCTCACTGATTCTACATTATGCTGAGACGTATAATTATTTCATTGTATACAATGTAATAATAATATAAATACAGTGCACAATAAATGTAATCCACTTGAATCATCTCAAAACCATTCCCCCACCCCACTCCCACCCTACCATCCATGGAAAAATTGTCTTCCATGAAACCGGTCCCCGGTGCCAAAAAGGTTGGGGACTGCTGCTCTAGAGGTCAAAAGACATGATACATTTAGTTACCATACACTGCAGGGTTAAAATTAACAAAGAATATAATCAATGACTGAATTTGCTGCAAAGTGGTTTCCAAACTCTTTCAGTACTTTAAATAAAATACTAAGATTCTGTTTTCAGTGAGCCATAGATGTAATAATTTAACCATTATTAGTGTTTACTTTTTTAAAGTAGTTGCTAAAGTGGCTGCTTATGAAACAGAAAAAATAAAATATGCATACAAAAGTAGCATAGTTGAGGTACTATAACGTTACCCTATTAATCAAAAATACTTGACTACTTTAGAGTAGTTTAGAAACATCTGCTGAAAGATCTTCATAAAAATTCGAATATTTGTCTTTAAAAAATGTGCCCCACTAGAATAAATGTTATTTTATATAATTTTTTTAGCTATGGGAGTTTATCAGAAAAAAACATGGCATTGACGATACATGCTGTTTTAAATATATATATATATCCTAATTTTAAAATGCATGTTAAAACAAAAATTACGTACACATCAAAAAAGGTTGTTTAGAATCCAAGAGTTTTGAGGAGTTGACAAGAAGCAATACAGCACGGCGAAATAGAAATTAGTAAATCTAAAATAAAATTTAATTTTTAAGCTTTGAGAGGTGGTAGAAACAACAGGATAGAAAGATAATTATTAAAAAGGAAACAAATATACATTAAAATATGGTGAAATAAATATATATATATATATGTTTCACATATATTCTCACATTTATAAATATTACTGGTTACTGCTAACATCAGTACTACACTGTCCACAGAATCCATTCAAGCCAAGCAACTCTTGACATTTCCTGGGCCATGCTTGAGAGAAAATTCAAAGTTCAGAATCCCCAAGCCTACTTGCGTTGTCCTCCCTCAAGATTATCACCAGTGATCTACGTTAGCAGACACATGGTATGTAATAATATTCCAAAAAAAAAAAAAGAAAATTTTGACAAAATGCATAAGCATATAGATCTGACAACATCTTCTTGTAATGCCTGTAATTCCTACCACATCAAGCAAAATCTGTTCTTCTTTTGCTTGGTGCACTTGAAAAGAGTGGTTAATACAGAAGATACCCCTGCGCACACTCACTCACAGCTCAAAATCCTATTCCTAGAAGTAGATGATCAGGATAGATCCAAAGTCCACCATAATACCATTCCTACTGCTATTATTTCACTGTTACTGGGTTATCTCGTAGAGCCATTTAATCCTGGCTGTTCTAATAAGCCTGCTCCCTATGATTTTAATATTCATATTTTAAGGGTTAGTGGTGATCACATAATTATACAAAGATTCTCCAAAGGCTATTCTAATAATAATGTTTATAATAATATAATCATAAATTTGTTTCTGAAATTAACTTAGTAATTATCAACAGATTTGTAAAACCAAAAGAAATAAATTGATGATTTAATCTGAAGTCTCATCAGAAACTGTAACATTCTTCCAAGTAGTGCTGGAAGATAATGTTTTAACAATCATGTTAGGAGTGACTGAGTCCAGTGTTATAATCAACTGACAAGACCATGGACTGGAAAAGTCTGGAAACTGCTTCTTCAGGAAACTGAGTTACAGCAAACCTCAAGAAACAATTAAAATCTTATTGATCCAAATACTGAGTAGAATAGCAGGAGCATAGTGATGTTGAAATTTTAACCTTGTAATCAACTGACAAACAAACAAGTGAAAAAAGGAAAAGACCCTGAACCACAGCCCCCCAATTAAGCTGTTCCCAAATTCTTCATCTGTAGAAACTCTGAGAAAATAAATGCAAATTGTTCTAAGCCACTAAGTTTTGAAATATTTGTTAACAGCAATAGATAACTAATACAACAAACCTCACAGAGTATATATGAATATTCAGTGTGAAAATGTCTATGAAAATCTCTGGGATAGAAATATTTAGTAATTTAAGGCTTTACATAAATCTTCAGTAATCAAGATCATCTATATATGGTGGTAGCTGTAGTGACAGTAGAACAGCCTCAATGCTCTAGGAAATGTGCCTATACCAAGTTTTTAACCCACGAAGGCAAGGGCTGTATAAATCCTCCCTCAGTTCCTTCAGAACTGATGCCATTTCTGAAACAGAGTAGCTTATTACTAAAGATTTGTTACGTGAATGAATCAACCAATTCTGAGCAAAGCATTCATATTCTCTGAACCCCTGTTGTAAATTTTAAGGTTGCACTAAATGGTCTCAGATATTTGTCTTGGCTAAAGTTATTCTAAAAGGCAGTAGGCATAGAATCATATAATTACTCTTTTATTTTTTACATTTTTTTTTTTTTTTTAGAGACAGAGTCTTGTTCTGTTGCCCAGGCTGGAGCACAGTGGCACAATCATAGCTCACTGTAACTTCACCATTCTGGGCTCAGGCGATCCTCCTGCCTTGACTTCCCAAAGTGCAGGGATTACAGATGTGCCACTGTCCCTAGCCTTATCTTTTATTTCAAACATTTATTAAGTTCTTGCTATTTGCTATGTGCCAGGCAGTATATTAAGTGTTATGCAGGTATCTCCTTAACTTATCCTCTCAAACACTCTAGGAGATGAATAATATTATTTTCCTGATTTTACAAATAAGAAATTTGTGGCACAGAGGAGTACCATGTCCTTTCTGAAATTACACAGATGGTAAGTGTGAACTAGAAGACTGACCATGATAACCCAAAGATGAACCTGTTTGAAGTCTTTGACTTTATGGTACGGTCAGCTAGTACGTCTTCATGATAGATGCGAAGTTTCTTAGGACAAGGGCAGTTTCTTATGAATCATTGTATTCTAAACGCCTAACATATAGCAAATTCTCATTAAGTGCTTATTGAAAAAATGAATGCACGCATGCATGAATGAACAAATACACATGAGGTGTGGATATATCTTTAGCTCACACTAAATGTGGTTGCAGAAGTGATTAAGTAGTTAAATACTTACAATTTCATAAGTTGTTCACTTGTTTCTCTTTAGTTACTAGGACTCCTAACGAGTGTTATAGAGAAAACTGACCTTCTAGTCCTCTCTCTAAGCCCACCTAATCATCAGATTGTTGCTATACACTCTGCCAACATAAATGAGCCACAGTTTAGAGAAATGTCATTATTACATTTCAATACAGGGAGTGGAGTAGGTACCAATCATGAAGTTATAAAAAGTCCCAAAGTTACGTCTCTCTAAAGTGAAGAGATTCCATCAAACGTGCCCTGATCAAGCCCATTGTTAGCTTGAGTGTGGAATTGGAGGAACTAAGAATTGATGAGAATCTTTACGTAAGAATTTAAAATTTCAAAACTAGCCATAATTTGAATATTATATCCCCCTTTTTAGGAGATGGATCACTGAAGTCACTAGAAAGGATGGCTTCCAAATTGCACTAAAACAGCAAATGCACCACCAGGATTTTTTCTCTCTCTTTCAAAACTCTGAGGGAAGATGCATGGCAGTCTTAGATGAAAGACTTTGGGCTGAGAGAGCTGTCGGAGAACAGGTGAGGTGACAGGCTGCATCTGACACGCCAGCTTGCTTACGAGGGACAGACATAGAGGGCACAAGACAGTGGACAGAAGTAGGAATCTTGCAATGGAGGAAACACATGATAATAAACATGACATTCTAGTCTCCATGTGATCAACTGTACTTCCAAAATTGTGTTCTGTGAGAAAATGTCAAGTTGCGGTTTTGTTTTTTTTTTTAATTTTGGAAATGAAGACAGATCTCACCCTGGCTCCAGACCTGTAAGTCACTTCGGCTCAGTTTTATGGATTCTATGCTTTTCCCATTGCTTCTTTACTCGAGTTATTTACTTTGATTCTTCATTAATTGCGTAGATTCGTGGTCTAGTCTTTTACTCAATAAGGATTTACCTTATTGTATGTGTCTCTGTGTTGGTATGCATGCATGTGTATGTATGCATGTGTGTACATGTGTATTTGTATCTCCTAAGCTCTTTTGTGCTTACATGTCTAAATCTGCAATGATGATTTGACAGACACTAATCTTTCATTCTTTTGTTTGTTGGGAACATTGCAGATACTGAATCTTGCTCTGGAGTAGTCATGGCCCAAAGCATCTTCCCCCTTAAGATTGACTTACCCTCTTTTCCTTTGCCCTTGACATCATCCCTGAATTGGCTTTGTCTTAAAGATCGCACAGCAATTTTTTTGACCCCAGTGTGCACATTGAATCTGTGGATTCAGTTCCTTTTCCAGTTCAGGGATTTTTCAAGGAGCTTTGAAGACTACTGTGATTTCAATCTCAAGGACAGCAATTAAGTTAAATAATTTTAGTCTACTTTTCATATCTACTACCTTCTCTTATAGTGAAATGCTTGTTTTGATTACTCGCACTTTGATCATCTCCGATCACCTCAAATCTTCTCAGTGAATAATCTGATTTTAGTGTGGGTTCCATTCTTGTCCTCACAGTCTCTTATTTTACGTATTATTTCAGTAAAAATATTATAATCCTTAAATGTATTTTCTTGGGCATGCCATCTTCCTTTTCATCTCATTGTCTTGTTTATTCATCTTGTCTTTGAGCTGGGATTTCTTCGAATATTTGTGTTACTAACTTGTCACACAGCATGACACAACTGTGATGTATTCTCTAACGAATCTCAGATTTTGTTTTCTTTTTGACTTTTTTGTCTGTCTTTTACAGGGCGTGTTCCTCTCTCCTGTGTTTTATGACGAAGTGTGTCTGTAGAGTTCCCAGACAAATGTCTTTCATCTTGCTTATGATTGGACAGCTGTGCTAACTCACTCTAGACTCTGCTCTGATGGGATGCTGCCGATTTCTTAACTTTCTGAATCTTTTCCTCTTGGATCCAGAATGGTTTGTTTTTCCATTTGAACTTGAGTTTGAGGTCTGGGTATGAGGGGTGCTATTTGCCCTTTCTGTGGCCTAAGGGCATTGACCAGAGAGAAAGAGGGTTTGGCTGATAAGGTGGTATCTCTTCTCTCACCTTTCACATTGCTCATTCTATTAAATGCCCTGTACTTAACTGGGGCTGAAGAGCAGCCCATTCTCACAGGGCGATGCCCCAAGCCTCAGACCTGGGCCCCATGCCGTGGACCATGGAGTCCTCACTTCCCTTACTCCCTTAGCCCCTCTCACCAGTTTCTCCCCAACAGCTCTTTCCAATGCCTTTCATTGAGGAGGGGAGACACAAGGATGCCTCTTGGCTTGAGCAACCACAGATTTGATGAAGTAGAGATAAAAATCTCATGATTTGTGAAATCGCCACATTGCTTTTTCGGGAACACCATAGAGTTAAGAGTGAGCAAAGCTGTACTTTACTCGGAATCATAATCCTCTTTTGATTTCAAATTTGGGGTGCTTATGGAATCCCTGTAAGGGGATTATATCCCCCTTTGTTTGCTGTAGGTACCTTGGGGTGGGTGTTGGGTTTCTACTAAGTGTTTGCTCTTCAGATACAAGAGGAGAGATCTTCTATAATACAGTTTAAATTTCTATCTTAATTTGCAAGCTGATCTTTACAGCAAACCTCCAGCATCTTTATTTTAAAACTTTTCACTTTATTTGGGTATCTTTTTGTGGATTTATCTTTTGTAAAAAACCAGATGATTCCTTTTTGAGATGATAGCAATACAGCTGCCTTGGTTGACTTAAGTAAGGAACTCCATTTTTTACATTCTCTTGTTATTAGTATAAATACAATAAATGCTCGTTGCAGAGTTGGAAAGGAAATGCAAGTGATTTAGATGCTAAAGTGTATTTTATATATGTTAACAAAATAATTGAGAGGGAAGAGAAGTCAGATTCTTCATCTGTTCTTTTTGCCAACGTTCTAGCAGAGCAGAGTGACTGTGCTCTTTGTGGATGGGTGGACAAGAAAAGTACATGAGAAGGTGGACTCTTGCTCCTCCCCTGGCCATCCTTATGAGTCTCAAGAACATTGGTGAGTAATGGTACTCCCTTACAGAGCAAGTGCAGCCTTAAATTGGCTATGCAGTTCCAAGCCTTGTGTCTGGTGGCCTCTGTGTCATGGCTGACCTTTCATATCCAGGCACACAGGCGTCCTCTCTGCTCTTCCAACCTGCTGCAGCCTTTCCCGCCTCTTTCTTCCTCCCTGCAATGTCTGTCCCCAGCTCTCCCAGCAGCAGCTTCCTCATCTCTTACGTCACCTTCACAGGACTCCATTCAGTACCCTTGCAGGAGTCACACCCCTCGAGGGAATCCACATCACCTGGCATCTTTCTCTTTGCCATCCCTGTGAACATCTGCAGTTGCTGCTTCATTGAGGCATTTGCTGTGTCCACCAGAATGTGAACTCCGTGATGAGGGAGACCTGATCTGGCTTGTCCAATGCTCCATTTTCAACATGAAGCAGATGTTCCTCATCAGATGAATAAAGTGAATTTCTGAAACATCACTCGAGTCTGCAGAACTGGTCCTGGGCCTCAGCCTCCTACTTGACTTCCAAGTTCTCATCCAGCTTCTGAGCTCCCCAAGCCCGCCCCTCACTTGGGGCCTCTCCATTTTCCTGGCTCATGCTTTCCCTGGGATCCTGCTCAGCCCTGAATACCCACCCCAGCCAGCAGCTGTCCTTACTGAGCCTGGTGAAGACCCTCATCCACATGCATCCCTGTAGCTGTGCCTGCATCACAGTGACACTGCCAGATCCCTGGACCTCACCAGGTCAGGTTGGACTCAATGAACACTTCAAGAAAATGAGGGGAGGGTGACAAGCAAAGGGTAGGTCACAGTGGCCCACTGCTCTGATTTTAGCTCACATCTAAAACCTTTCCTGACCACTCTGGGATAGCACGGATGGTCTGACTTTGACATTTTGAACATTCTGCAGCCAGAGAGGAAAATTCTCTGACCTGCTGCTTAACACCAGCCACTGGGCCTTCTCTGTGCTTCACGCCAGATTCCCCAGTGCTGAAGGATAGAGTTAGCCACTCTCCAACAACACATTTCACTGTAGAGTTAGTACGAGAAAGCTTTAGGAGCAAGGTACCAACTTTGTTTTTGTTCTAGCATGCAGCTGTTTGCAGGAGAATGTTGTTGCAATTCAGAAAAAAAAAGAAAACACTGATGGTGGCTTTGTCTCTGTCACCATTTTTAATTGTATCTTTTGTGTTCAAGCCTATGACAAGTCTGCTGGGGCTCACGTCCAATTGCCAGGCACAGCAGGAGAGCTTTGGTCTCTGAATGTCACAGGTGTTCCTTGGAGTCAGCTGGTGGGGCCTGCTGGAGAGAGTGGCCTACTACATGGATAGAATCCAAGAATCCCGTCTAACATAACAGCCGAACCAGAATCCCTGCAGGAGAATCCCCCCTTTTCTCTCTCCTCCAGTTGACAGGCAGTTTCCTCCTAGTAGAGTCGCGTCCCAGAAAATCACTTCCAAGAGGGCTTTGACTTCACAAGACTCTAATGAGGAGGAAAAGAAAAAAGGGGATTGCCTGGCTTCTCTACTGTCCCCAAGAGGTCAGATGAAATTATTTTAAGCTCACATATGGAAATGTAAGTCAGACTGTTTTCACCTGCCAGCAGGAATAAGCTTCAGAGGAAAGGTTTGGGTGGAAATATAGGATTAGGCACAGAAATAGGAGTCAGCACTGAGCGACACACTCTTTGCTTTTTGTACCTGAAGAGCCAGATCGCCTTTGCTATTTATTCTGTTTATAAAACTTGCTCCTGGTGAAGTCACTTTTAGTACCTGCTGTAAATTGGAGGGGGATGATTTCCGGCACTGTTACCTCTCTGAACAATCAGGAAAGTCTCTTTGTTACAGCTTTTAGACAAGGAGAAGGGGCGGTCAGCACAACAAGAGGCATGGCTTGGTGGGGCCTGCAAGTATTACGAGGGTTTGCATGAACAAGTCAGCCAACACGAACCACGGAGCTTGCATCTTGTACCCAGTCCTAGGCTAGAGGCTGATGCTGGGAATCGGAGAAAAATACAGCTGATGGTCTTTAGCCCGAGGGAGTGCACTAGTTTGCAGGTGAAGGGGGTTGCAAGGTGACTGTGAGTGATGGACATGGAATTCCAATGAGAGGAGTTCTGTTTACATCTCAGGGCAGCTGAATGTTGAAGTTCTGTTGTACTACACTTACAATATTTTATACTGTTGCTATAAAATCTATTTATTACTAATTAGAATATTATTTTAAACATCTATAACCTGTGGAGATCCTGCATGAGCTATTAAAATTATTAACTCTGTTTTAAAGTAGAATTTTTAGTTACTGGGACGTCGATAAACAGCTTCTTAACTGCTGGTAATCTGAGCAATAAAAAGCTAAAATAAAAAAATATAATCTAACAATTAAAGAAGATAAAGGAGCCAGAGCACTCATTTAAGAACATTTTGCCTATTTATAATTATTTTCATCAGACAGATTGTCAGATTTTTTGTGGTCAGATTTGTTTTTAAGAAATTGGATTTAAGTGGAGTCTCAGCCTCTACCACCAGTGTTTTCAGGCATGTATTTATGTGTGTAAATGCATGTGTAGGTGTATATGTGTGTATGTGTATCTGTGTATGTGTGCATTGTGTATGTATATGTGTAAGTGTGCATATGTGTGTGCATCTGTGTGATGATGGGTGTATGTGTCTCTGTGTTGGTATGCATGTATGTGTATGTATGCATGTGTGTGCATGTGTATATTTGTGTGTGTACATGTGTGTCAATGTGTGTGTGCATGTGTATATGCACGTGTGATTGTTGTGTGTGGGTCTGTGTGGGTAGGCATGCATGCATATATGCATGCGTGTATGCCTGGGTACCTGTGTACATTTGCATATGTGTCAATGTGTGTGTATGTGTGTGTATGTGTCAATGTGTGTGTATATGCACATGCAGTTCTTTGCACTGTGATCCCATATGTGACCACCACCACAATCAGGATACAGAACTGTTATGTCACCAAAAAAGGCATTCCTCAGTGCTGTTCTTATAAAGTTGCACCAACCCTCAACTGTGTGTCCCTGTCCCCTGGCAACCACTAAGTGGTCTCCTAGTTAGATTTGATCTTAACTATCCTATTTGGCCCACTACACTGGCTTGGTCTTGATAGAAAATCTCAGCTAGAGACTGCTTAGCATCCAGATGAATTAAACATTAAGGAAAAATCAAAGTGAGACAGGGTAACCATCTAGAAAACTAAAGAAGGTAACTCATTTACTTTGTTGTTCTTTTCTTTGTTTTCTGGTAGAATACATTTTGGTTGCTCTTTTCTGTAAGTGCAGAAGGTAAGCTCTTCAAAGAAAATGCAAAAGGAAAAGGTCAATTGATAGAAAAATATAACAGTACAATTTCATTTAAATTACAAACAAATATATTCTTCAATGCTTTAGCAAAACACCTATCTTAAGGATGATAACAAACATTATTCTGGTAACTTAACAAGAGTTTCATAATGTCATTATTCTCCCAATTGTTAGAAAAAACTCCAAATTCTGATCTGACCCTCAAGTCATTCTTATCAAAATCACTTCTTACCATTTTCAAATAACTACATAAGAAGTTCCTAAGGGAAGTTTCAGCATTCGTAAACCAAAGAACCAGCCTGAAACATCTGGATATTTGTAATTAAGTTTATAGTTTTAAAAGTGTTTTCACGCAACTGTTTGGCAAGCTTACATTTCTGAAATATAATTATTCTTATATAATATTTACATGGTGGTTATATGGTTACTATGTATATGTACAATAATATAGAACACATTTATGTTAACATTATATAACACATTTAAATATAACTATTGTTATATTATGTAATACTGTGTATATTTTATATATAATAAAAATATGTAATATATCATTATTATATACAGTATAAGTATATATAGTGCTATGTGTAGCACTTACTATATATTATTTATATATTTTTATATGTAATATGAGCCATTCACAACATGTGAATTTGAGAACATTGCTGTATATTTGCATTTCGCATTTGACGTGTGAAAGGATATTCAGGTAATCAGCTTTGCAAAGTGACACCAGTGGCATTTAACAGGGGAACAGACCTTGCATTTTCCACAGGGTACTGAGCACCTGAGTGTGCAATTAGTATGCGTTCATTCAGCTTTTTGATTGGCTCTGTTGGGGCCACATCTTACTGCTTTCTGGATTCAAATAATGTCCAATTACAGTGCCTATTAGGTGTGTAATGAATGGACAAGTGGGATAAATGGTGGTTAAAATATTTCTACTGAAATGAAAAACAATTCAGTCTAAAGATTGGCAGGGTGCTTTCTCCTGTAAAAGCCTTGAGGTTTCCAATGCAATGTGAAGGGGGTAGTGACACATTTCCTTGTCACTTGTCACTGTCCTTGGTGCTGACCATAGCTCATTCTGCTGGTCTCAACACTAACGCCTAGCAAAGATATTTTATTTGGGCCCATTTTCTAATAGAAACTGTTGCTCCTTGCAACTGCTCTGGACTCGTAACCACGAATTATGTACATCATTGAGGCTAAATACTTAACTCAGACTGACTACACTAGAAAGTGCCTTCTTGTTTTCTAACATTTCATTTTAAGAATATTCAAACAGAAAGACAAATACCCATACCACTACCACTTACATTCGATTTTTACTGTTTTTTTTTTTTTTACTATATTTGCCTCACCACATGTCTATCCATCCATCTGTCAACCCCTCTATCCATCTATCAATCTATCCTAATTGTTACACATTACAAGCTGTTGGCATCATTACACATTATGCCTAAACCCTTCAGCATATGTTTTATAAATTAGAGTTCAATATTTTTAATAGTTATTTTTATTAGAGCACCTTGTTTATAAAAGCCATTCCCCCAATAGTTTGACATTCTGCTATGGATATTACAGATAAAATCAATCTAATATCACTTTTGTTGATGCATATTGCTTGGTTGAGATATCTGGGTGTAATTTCAGACAAAGTAAGTTGAGATCACCCCACATGCACAGTCATGGGCATGTTCCTTGCCTTCCTGAGAGGAAACTCTGTAACACTCCTTCCCAGGAGTCTCCTTGCAGGGTCAGCCAGTGTGAGGCTGTCCTGGTGCCATTGCAAGGAGCCATAGCTCCCCTCTCTACCTGAATCAGGGTAGGGTCCCAGTGGGACCAATGGACCTTCTAGAAGAAGCTACATCTCTACTCCCTGCCCCAGACATGACTTTCCTCCACTGAGAAAAGGGCTTTGGGGAAAACTACCCTCTAGCCTTCATGGAGCTCAAGCGTCTTTAGATCTAAGTGATGCGTCCCCCTGTGCTTCTTCCTCTGCCATTAGCACTCCAAGTTTTCCTGTTACTCATTTTCTATATGGGCTACCTAGAGCATGTTCTTTAAAATGGGTGATGTAGTTATTTGAGATTACAGTGTACAGACAAAAAGTTGTGATTCCTGTGGTCTGTAACAGAAACTGGCCTTCTGGTGAGCCAACATTTTGGATGGCCAAAGGGGCCCATCTCCCAAAGACACACAGGTCCCCAGACCGGATGTCTAGAATTTTCCCAGACTTAATACAAAGATTTACTAAGTTCTATAGCTTCCCCTTTTTCTAACAGAAAATGAAACAGGTCATTTAATAAAGTTCTTGGCCAATACCTCTACATATGGGCTTGGAGCTACTTCTTTTCATGGGACACATCAAAAAGAGCCCAGAGATTATTTTGTATAAAAAGATTAATAACAGCAATACTGTAGAGTACACATTAAATACTAAAATATGCCAAACCCTATCTAAGTGCCTTAAGTATATTAACCTACTGAATCCTTTCAGCAATGCTATGGACTGGGAACTCTTACCATCAATGTCTTACAGCTGTGGAAACCCAGAGTAATTTATTCATCCAGAGACACACACCGAGGGAAAGGCCAAGCTGGCGTTTTAAACTGGGTCACTTGTTCCAGTTTAATGCATTCTGCTGCCTCCAAATCTAGGTCATAAGGAGGACACCTTTCCCAGGAGAAGAGGCTTTAAGTGCACTCTTCTAAAGCGGACCACTCTATCATTTTTCAGAGCACTCGACTAATCCCATTCTCAGCTAGCTTTAATGGAACAGAGTCTGACTCTGTTCTTGATGTTTTACCACTGAATTCTCTGCATGCCTCACCCTCCCTTTCCTCTCCTGCTCCATGTCTCAACAAGCCCCTAAGAACTGCTGCACCGTAGCCTCCTCCATTGGCTCTTGTGGGGAGTTGAAGCCTCCTTTTCCCCATTCCCACCTGCAAGCCATTAAACAGGCCACTCGTTTGGTTTTCTCCATGCCAGCCTGGACCTCAGTGTGCTGCCCAGACATCCCAGGAGTAGCAGCGTGACCCAGAAGCTTCCTCTCCAATTCTCTCTTGGTGTGTAAAGTGTCAGAAGCCTGAACATCCCGGCCAAATTTATTTTACGGAGAATCACTCCAATTCTGCCAAATTCCCATAGAACACTTTTAAAAGCTTGGTTTAGCCCAATGTTTAGGTCTTTATTATTCACATCATCTCTTATAATTATACAAAATAGAATTAGTTGAGATGCATTAAGGTAACGACATAGACTTTTACTCTCCCAAGACTGTTATTACAATTTTCTCCAAACTGCTTTTTATGAGTCTACTGTTTCAAATCATATGTTCCTATTAATCTCCTGATCTCTTTATGGCCTCTTTATCTGCTGACTGCCACAGTATCCCTGGTGCAGAGGCAAGGATCACTGAGTAATCAGGGCTAGCCTTGATCTACACAGGTGTCCCTGCCACTAGAAGGCCGAAGTTCACATGTTGATGGACTTGCAGATGGGGAAGACCTGCAAATGTCTTTATGCTCAAGGGACTCTGCAGTGCACAGACAACAAAACTGGTTTCTATCACAGATTGCAAGAAATATGTTGTGGGTAATCTCTAATCTCATAAAATTCCTGTATCTGCAATTTCATTAAGGAAACTCTGTTTCTCTCCAACCTGAAACTCTCCCAGAACGACAGCCTCATATATACAATTGACTACTCTGCATTTACATTTGGATCTTGGGACTATGAATGGTGTTCCACAGACAGAAACCACTAAAACTCTTGCTCCTTTGGGCTGCGTATCTACATCCATAACAGTATCTACATACATCCAGTGACTCAAGCCAAAAACTGCAACAATCGTCTTTTCCTCATTGCTCACATTTGGCAAAATTCCATACTGTATCTGTGTCACCATTATCTCACATCTTATGGCTTCGGTGGCTTTCCAAAACTATCTCCCTGCCTCTCCTTCCACCCTCCATCCCAAATCAACCCTCCAGTTAGCATTCAGAGTAATCTTGCTTAAAAATATGAATGCAATTGCCATTCCTCTCTGTAAAACCCTCTGATAACAGCATTTTACGTTAAATGAATCCAAATACCTTACACTAGTTTATACTGGTGTGAATTTTTTGATATGCTGGAGATACATGAAGAGAGGATTAATTATAACTAATTGGGTTATAAATCAATATCCAAATGACTAAGGAGGATAAACTTTACAAATTAGTTTTCCTTAAGCTCTTATGTTCTAATTGTAGAGCCGTTTATATTATAAACACAGCTAACAAAATAAAAACAATCACCTTCTGATAATTATTATTTTATTAATATTAGACTAGCTCAAGCCTTAGCTTGACTAAACTTCCTTAAATTATTTATATCATTTGCAAATTTATTTAATTAAATTTCCTTGGAAGTGTTAGCTACATTTATACAATTAGTGGTCTATATTAACTAAATATTTCCAATAACTGACTGGGCAAGTGTAAGGTCATAGTAACTTTCCAAGCATTGACAATTCTGTGCCTAATACTGGGAGCAGAAAACTATGGCCCCCAGGTCAGACCCACCTGCTGCCTGTGTTTGTAGATAAAGTTTTATTGGAACATAGCACACTCAATTGTTTACATATTCTCTATGACTGCTTTTGTGTTACAATGCAGAGTTGAGTAATTGCAACATAAACCATATAACCAAAAAGTGTTTAATGTCTGACCCTTGAGAGAAAGATTGCTAACCTCTGGTCTAAGATTTTTAAAATATATATATATATAAAACAAATCTCAAATTGTCCTAATTATCATATTACTTCATACAAACTAAAATCCCATCTCTATTAAAAATACAAAAAAACTAGCCAAGTGTGGTGGTGGGTGCCTGTAATCCCAGCTACTCGGGAGGCTGAGGCAGGAGAATTGCTTGAATGGAGGAGGTGGAGGTTGCCGTGAGCCAAGAGTGTGACACTGCACTCCAGCCTGGGCAACAAGAGCCAGACTCCATTTCAAAAAGAAAAGAAAAGAAAATCTTCAAACATACAGAAAAGTTAAAGAATGGTACAGTGCTCACCCCCCTGTCTCTACAACGTTCTATCTTGCTATATTTGTTTTATCGCATTTCTAGCATCCATCTATTTTTTAATCTGCCCACCAGCTCATCTCTCTTTTTTTTTTCCTTGGATGTATTTCAAAGTTACATATCAGTACATTTCACCACTAACAAACCAGGCCCCACCTCTCCAAGCTACCCTCTGTACTTGGAATTCTTTTTCTAGATCCAGATTTGCATGCTAGTTCCTTCCCACTGTTTAGGTCTCAGCTTTAATGTCAGCATTCAGAGATGACTACCCTGACCTTGCAATCAAAAGAAGCCTTCTGGTTTTGCTGCTGACCATTTTTCTCTTTCCTCTTGAGTTCTGTATTTTGTTGTTTCACAGTTTTCTCTCCTTCTTATGCCTTGCAGTGAGGTCTGTGTCTTTTTCACTGCTATAGCTCCAGAACCTAGAACAAGGCTGGAGCAGAATGGGTAGACAGGGCACACCCCACGAATGAGTGAAGGAGTGAATGAATAAATGAATGAATGAGTTGGTGATTTGCTTTTATTTGATAGAGCAACGGTCTAACATTGACTAAAGCTAACATTTCTCAGGAGAAGAAAACAAAGGCTGACCTAAATAACCCATCTAAATTTCAGATCCGGATAAACCATGTCTATTTAATGACCTCGCAATTCAGGAAAAGTCTCCACATTGGTAATATGATGGTCTCCTTGCCTGAACTGTTCTTTGCAAGGGATTTCATATCTCTAAGACAGCTGTCACAGGCCAGGTGGCTTCAGCCATCACTGTCTGGGTTCCATTTGCTTGTTTGGTTTGTTTTGAAGACATTCTTTGTCCATGTGGGTAAAGGGCTTTGAAATGGAAATGAAGGTGCACCTGGTAACATTAGCCCTGGGACATTCTATGCAAACCACTGAAACCTGAATGATAATCCGTGCCAATAGAAACACTATCAAGCCCTGCCAAAGAAACATTAATAGGATAGACACATCAGAGATGTGCACAACAGGCCATATGTCTGCTGTCCCAGAGCCTGCTAGCTTTTGTGCAAAAGAGAAATCAGAATTTTGAAAACTCAAGCAAGTGTGTATACTAGAACTGGAAAACAAATGGGGTTAAAAAAGAGGGAGCTGGAAGTCAATGACATGGATGTTGGGTATTGATTTGGGAGGCATGTGAGTGTGTTGTTTTAAAGAAATCTGAACTCACATCTTCCAAAAGAATCTCAAATCCTAAAACTATTGGAATTTGAAAGTTCTAGCTGTATTTCTCATTCCTAATTTCCATTATAAGACATCTTCAGGATATAATGGCCAGCTGTATCCAGCACTCACATTGGTGAGATAATGCTTCTGCAATTTCAGATGTTAATTAAGCATTAGCTGAGGGTAGATTGTCATCAGCTGCCTACTGAGGCTAATGACAGACATGGCGGAACGTGTGATCAAATGTGGGCCGTTATCTCAAGGGTGTCGTGTTGAATTGAGAGGGTAATTACAACTCCCTACTCCAAAAAATACAGCATCCGAAGACTCAGGAAATGGCCTCTTACTCATCAGTATCACAGCATCTCAGGGAAGAATCTAAACACTCCGTGAAGAATGTGAGCATCAAAGACAGAGAAAACCCTGACTACGATATCCCCTGGATCACAAAATTAAAGTAATAAAGTATTAAATTGTTTAATACCACACATTCTCACTTACAGGTGGGAGCTAAACCTTGAGTTCCCATCAACATAAAGATAGAAACAATAGGCCGGGCGTGGTGGCTCATGCCTGTAATCCCAGCACTTTGGGAGGCCAAGGCGAGCGGATCACCTGAGATCAGGAGTTCGAGACTAGCCTGACCAACATGGTGAAACTCTGTCACTATCAAAAATACAAAAATTAGCCTGGTGTTGTGACAGGCACCTAAAATCCCAGCTACTCGAGAGGCTGAGGCAGGAGAATCGCTTGAACCTGGGAGGCAGAGGTTGCAGTGAGCTGAGATTGTACCATTGCATTCCAGCCTGGGTGACAAGAGCGAGACTTTGTCTCAAAAAAAGAAAAGAAAAGATGGAAACAATAGACACTGAGGACTACAAAAGGAGGGAGGGAGGCAGTGGAGTGTAAGGACTGAAAAGCTTCCTGTTGGGCACTGTGTTCACTATCTGGGTGATGGGATCCACAGAAGCCCAAACCTCAGCATCATCTGATGTGAGATTTTTCTTGGCCCCTTCACCAGACTTGCAGAAGGGGCATCCCATTTACTGCACCTGCTGCAGTCAGTCCCTCGTGGGAGGGAGCACATGAGCAAGCAAGTGCAGGGTCCAGCCATCTCCTCCAGGTGCTGAAACAAAAGCAAGCTCCATGCAAGGCCCACAGCCAGACCAGGTATGTCACCTCAAGGGGAATGCAGCAGCACCCAGTTGAGGGTGCCTGCAACCCCAAAGCCCCAGAGGGGGTGTTACAGTGCTCTTTTAGTTCCATTGTTAGCAGTCCAATGGATGGCAGTGTGTTAGCAGCTCAGTTGGCCCCTTGCTTCATCAAGCAAGGCAGCTGCCCTCTGCTGGCAAGGGCAAAGGGCCAGTGTGACAGCCTTTCTGGGTACCTGCACTCAGCAGGCCCCAAGCTCTTGTCCAGTGTCCAAGAAGAATGAGGTCATGTGGACAAGTGAAGGATTCTGAAAGCAGAGAATTTTATTGAGTGATGAAAATGGCCCTCAGTGGAGAGGGGATTTGGAGAGGATTGCTGGAGAGGGCACAGGCAGGGCAGGTCATCTTCCCTGAAGCCAGATTGTCTCTTCCACAAAGGCAAGCCATCTCCCCTTTCCAATGAGTCCAGGGTCTTTATAGGCACAAGATGGGGATTAAGTACTGATTGGTTTGTGAATATGCAAAAATGGTTAAAATGAAGACACCACTCAAAGGTGGGCATGACAGTGTAAAAGACCAATTAGGAAAGGATAGATATATATAAAATAGGTGAAGGGTGGAGATCAATCAGAGGAAAGTGTGCCAAACAGGAGGATAGGCTCTCAATCCAGTCAGAAGATTTAACTTATAGTTTAACTTTCAGGCTTTAAACTATCTTCAGCTTGGAGGTGGAGTTTCACTGGCTACCCACCCCATCTGCCTAGGCATTTGGCTGCCTTCTGTTGCTATCAATGCAATATACCTTTGTAACAAACCTGCACATGCACCTCTTGAATCTAAAAACAAACAAACAACAAAAAACCCAAACACTTTCAAAAAGCATTTCATTTTATCAACTAAAAGAAAACCATGACCAGATTATCACAGGCCCTTTTCCTATTACCAATGGGCCTATTACCAAACTCCTCTTATTAGGAAAATCTTCAGAGTGAAATGAAAAATCACAGGCTTATGTCAAGAATCTCTATGTGCCATACAAGAATTTACTGTAAAGGAAAACTTTATAAGTCTCTTTAAATTTATCTTATCTATGTCAATTCTCCAAACTTAAACATGAACCCCAAACATATATTGTTGGGCAGCAGAATGGAAAGCTGGCACTTTGCAGATAAAAATGAACATTGGAGTAAGATGTAGGTGTTGAGCTGGGGAGCCTTGACCATCTTAAGCAGAAGGAATAGATGTCCAAGATTTCTCATCTTTTCTGTTCACGGACATCTGTAGGAACTGACCTTGGGTGTGCAACTGTGAGGAAGAGGAACAGGAATATTTCTGTACCAAACCACAAGGGTTAGAACAGGCAGCCCCTAAATCAAGAACAGTAGCATTCAAGTATCAAGCTGAATTGTTCATCCTCTTCCCCCAATTCACCGTTCTCAGGCCTGATTTCAATCATGCGAATCAAATAAGAGGAGTTTTTTTTGAGGGGCGGATGAAGGAGTCAGAATTAACCAGGCCCACCTTTCCCTCTGTCACCGCGGCATTTTGTTCCCATTCCGGTAGAGTCAGTTACCATGCTGAGTTTTACCGAGTGGCACCTGTGCTGCCTTCTCTACTCCCTGAGTTTCACAGAGGCTGGGAGGGGCTTCATTGTCCCCCTACCCTTAGCACAGTGCTCAGCAACCAGTAGATTTTTGTTGAACCAATAAATATGAACGAAGTGCTGATTTTGCAGTGAAATTTTTACTGCTGGATGGTCTTGATTACAAGTATCCCAGGTTCTTGGCATGTCGAATAAAGAACTGGACAAAATATACAATCACAGCAACGAAAGAATGAAGCACAGATTTTTTGAAATGAAAGTACATCCCATGGAGCAAGTAGCTCAAGAGCTCTGGTTGCAAAATCTTCTGGGGTTTAAGTACCCATTAGAGGTTTCCTATTGTTTACACCCTATGCAAATGAAGGCTTGGCCTGTGACCAGTTGGAGGCTGAAGTCGAGGCTCCCTATCTCCAGACCCTATGCTTCTGCCTCAAAATGAGTTTGTACTACATGGAAAAGGATTGTAAAAGTACAATCACAGCAACAGAAGAAGCAAAAATCTAGACGACCACTTAAAGAACATAAATGTAAGTATATTTGGAGCCTCCTGAGAGCTGGTAAGAGGTATCAGATGTTCTGTGGATGGTAAAGAAGTCACTAGCATAGCATCTGACTGATATTCATTATTTCTCTGGGGCCTACAAATCAGGCCCCTGCTTCCCCTAGCACTTCCCTCTTCTGCCCAGAGACTTCCCATAACCAGCAGAGCCATCGAGCAGGCTGGAGGAAGGCAAGTAAATGGGCTGCCACAGGGTGGCATTCTCAAGTGCAATTTTGAACCTTAAGAAAATGTTAAGTCCTTATGATCAAGCATCGGATTTTTCATAAAGGCCAGGGAGCAGGGTTTGAAGGTCTGCCTTCTCTGAACTATCATGCCTGCCGTCATGCCAATGACAACACAGTCAATCACCAAAGTCATCAATCCTGACCCAGCTCTTGCAGGGGTTGGGCGTGGGCACAGGGGATGGGATGTACACGGCACAGCTGCTGCTTCTAGCACAGCCTGGCTGCTGTAAGATTCAGAATCAGGCAAGTGCCCCACACTACCCCACTTGGAATGCCTACAGCAAAGGTGTTGTTCATATCCACAACTTATCAAATTGTCTTTCACTGTCACACCCATCTCAGAAAGCCCACAATGCACTGTACTCACTCTGCTCCACTAACTCCACTGCACACAGTTCTTTTTAGATTGCTTACCTGTTTTCATAGAAAACAGCCCTAAATGTTGCAACAATGTTGCATGTGTTAACAAATAGGTCCCTGATGATGAGCATTTTTTCATGTGTCTTTTGGCTACATGTCTTCTTTTGAGAAGCGTCTGTTCATATCCTTCACCCACTTTTTGATGGGGTTTTTTTTTCTTGTAAATTTGTTTGAGTTCATTGTAGATTCTGGATATTAGCCCTTTGTCAGATGAGTAGGTTGCAAAAATTTTATCCCATTCTGTAGGTTGCCTGTTCACTCTGATGGTAGTTTCTTTTGCTGTGCAGAAGCTCTTTAGTTTAATTAGATCCCATTAGTCAATTTTGGCTTTTGTTGCCATTGCTTTTGGTGTTTTAGACATGAAGTCCTCGCCCATGCCTATGTCCTGAATGGTATTGCCTAGGTTTTCCTCTAGGGTTTTTATGGTTTTAGGTCTAACATTTAAGTCTTTAATCCATCTTGAATTAATTTTTGTATAAGGTGTAAGGAAGGGATCCAGTTTCAGCTTTCTACATATGGCTAGCCAGTTTTCCCAGCACCATTTATTAAATAGGGAATCCTTTCCCCATTTCTTGTTTTTGTCAGGTTTGTCAAAGATCAGATGGCTGTAGAAATGCTCATCATCACTGGCCATCAGAGAAATGCAAATCAAAACCACAATGAGATACCATCTCACACCAGTTAGAATGGCGATCTTTAAAAAGTCAGGAAACAACAGGTGCTGGAGAGGATGTGGAGAAATAGGAACACTTTTACACTGCTGGTGGGACTGTAAACTAGTCCAACCATTGTGGAAGTCAGTGTGGCGATTCCTCAGGGTTCTAGAACTAGAAATATCATTTGACCCAGCCAACCCATTACTGGGTATATACCCAAAGGATTATAAATCATGCTGCTATAAAGACACATGCACACGTATGTCTATTGCGGCACTATTCACAATAGCAAAGACTTGGAACCAACCCAAATGTCCAACAATGATAGACTGGATTAAGAAAATGTGGCACATATACACCATGGAATACTATGCAGCCATAAAAAATGATGAGTTCATGTCCTTCGTAGGGACATGGTTGAAGCTGGAAACCATCATTCTCAGCAAACTATCGCAAGGACAAAAAACCAAACACCACATGTTCTCACTCATAGGTGGGAATTGAACAATGAGAACTCATGGACACAGGAAGGGGAACATCACACACTGGGGCCTGTTGTGGGGTGGGGGGAGGGGGAAGGAATAGCATTAGGAGATATACCTAATGCTAAATGACGAGTCAATGGGTGCAGCACACCAACATGGCACATGTATACATATGTAACTAACCTGCACGTTGTGCACATGTACCCTAAAGCTTAAAGTATAATAAAAAATAAATTAAAAAAATAAATAGGTCACATGAGATTCAAGTGATGTAGCCATCCTAACAGTTGGGATGAAAGAAAGCAGTGTTTAGAGAACGTACATTAAAGAGAACTGCTTTAACACAAATGGTTTGCAGCAGGACAAATCTTATCAGCTGCCTTTAACGGAAAAAGTGCACAGCTGACCAACTTTGCTTCAAGCAGCAGGTCTATGTTTGTTGTTTCAGTCTGGAAGCTGGTGGATTCTTAGAAAGGAAAAAAAGAAAATTCCCCTCCCTTTGTTTTGCATACTGAGCAGAATGTTTGAGACTGTTTATTAAGCCCTTCTCAGTGCCTGTAGAAGGCATCTCGCTGCTTCCAGATGCAGATCCCAGACCTCGCATGTGACTTTTCCAGCTTCCAGACCTTTGACTTGTTATTCCCTTTTGCTCAGATATATTCTCCAGAGCTTTATAGAGCTACCTCTTTCTCAAAATTCAGGACTTTCTGCCTATTTCATCTACTCAAAGAGACCCTTCCTAGTCTCTCTAAATAAAACAGCCCTCAACCACTCACCCATCCAGTTACTCTGTTAGGTTTTCTTCAGAGCACTTGTTCACTACTGTGACTACCTATGTCTTTATCTTTTTCCTTCCTGGACAGAAATGCCACTCCTGTGAGGGAAGGAGGTGTCTGTCCTGTTCCCTTTGAATCCTGTGTGCCTGGCACAGAACAGAATGCTCCACACGTGTTTCAGAAAGATGGGGAAATGACGCCTGCTGCTCCACATCCTCATGCCCCAGAGACACTTTCAGGATGAAGAGTTTACCTGTTTCCCTGAGACCTGCCCTTTCTTCCCCAGTGTCCACACTGCTCTTACATGTGGGGCTGCCTGTTTTTGCTTGTTTCTGGGGAAAATTAAGGTCTAATTTCAGGTAAACGAATGGCAGAAGGAAGGTTAATAGCGTGACAAGTAATGAAAATCGTCTGATTTACTTTTCAAACCCCCCTCCCACAACAGACGCTCTGAAAAGCCATTTACACATTTAAGGGTCCCATAGAGTTTAACTGAAATTAAAATGAAAAAGGGATTTATGAAGCACAGATTCCCCTTTCACTTTGCTTTATTCTTCTAAAACCTTAACACAAATGGAATAATTCAAGCGTTAATCACACAATAACTGTTCCTCGAGTGATGAGTTCATGGGAGAATATCTGAAGTGGTTCTTTGCTTCAAGACCAAACTTAATTTCTAGGATCAACCGTCAGGAAAGGGAACCAACAGAATCCATAAAAACTGAGTCCTGTTTCCAGTTTGTTCCTCAACAGGTGAACATTTGCACCATTAGCAAAATTAAACAGATACCAAGCCACCAAGGGGGATCTTGGTTTCCATTACCCTAAAACATAATGGAATTGACCTAGAGTCTCCTGAATCTGTCTCTAAAGGTAGATTTACATTGCCATATTAATTAATGCTTCTCATTTTTAATTCCTTTAATTTCTCCTTTGCAATCTCATAAATGAGCATTTGCTTTAGGTGTTGGGAAACCTAAAACAGCAAGGGAAGATGGTTTTGTTTCCCTGTTCTAACCTGGGCAGAAACCAAGCTTCCCCTGACTTCTAAGGACTCTGCTCCTCTTCCAAGTTGAATAACCCAGCGCACCAGGACTTTCTGCCACCAACATTGTGTCTTTGACTTATAAGTCATGTTTTTCATTGTTATTGTTAATTTTTATTTTTGAATAATTTTATATTTACAGAAAAGGTGCAAAGATAACACAGAGTTCTCACAGTGATGAAAACGATTTGGAACTAGATAGAGGTGATGGTTGCCCAACGTTCTGAATGTACTCTATGACACTGCATTGAACACTTTCAAATGATTACTGCTTTTAACATATTTGTTTTGTGTCAACTGCCTTACTAAATTTATACTCACTTAAAATAGGTTTTCAGCTGCCAATCCATTATCTATGGCCAATCCATTGTCTTCCTATAATGCTAAGTTTCCTTTTCACATTCAGATCTTTTTTTTTTCCTCCTTGTATTACAGGGGAATTCTTCTATTGTTGCTGCCACATGGTTCCACAAAGACGTTTTTGGAGGTAAATTTTATCGTTGAATTAATTCCTTCCTTAGTTATTGATCTGTTATCTTCCATCCTGAGTCAGACACTGTTCTCTGTTCTGCTTCTGCCCTCTTTTCACATTCCACTTCATGCTTTGGGGAACAGAAGCAGCCCAGCCTCAGAGTCCCTCATACTCTCAAGGATGCTCTTAACTCCAAGTGCAAATGTCTGCCTGCAGGCCACTGCTCCAGCCTCCCTCCTACAGCACCGGCAGCCAGGGGACACTCACTGCCCTGCAGTGCTGAGCTTTACTGGTGCTACCCCGATGTCTTCCTCCCCTTCCACCCACTCCCTGTCTTGGAGACAACTGCATGTGCACAGTCTTGTTGGTGTTTGGTTGGGGCAGTGATCCTGAAGTGCATGCTTTATGCTATAGGTTTCAAGGCATTATTGAAAGTTTTAAAATGCACAAATGAATGACAAAAGTAGTAGTCGGGGAGAATACATTTTCAGTGGCATGCAGGAGGGTATGTAGAAAGAGATGCCAGCACAAATGCCGAGGGCTGTATGGAGAAGATAGAGGAGGATTATGACCTCTGCCCTGATGTAGCTCATAATCTTTATTGGCAGGCAGAACTAGGGCATATAAAATCATTTCTGCTGTTCTCTGAAATTAGCTGGACACTATCACTCTCTAATAGGGGCTCATTTCATCACATAACCAAAAAAGAAAAAAAAATGAGAGCAATACCTCAGTAAGTTAATGGAATGAATGGACAAGAATATTCATGTGAGTTAGTAAATGCAAGATACCGAGCAATGTGACCTTACTGAATGCTTGAATCCTTATCATGGATACCAAATGAAATTGAAAAACAAAAATAAAAACAAAAACTCAAGGAAAAAAACGCAATAAGGCCTTAGGAGAAGATTGCCACTCCATTATGGAATATTGGCCCTTTTACAGACCCACATCTTTGCCAGTGCTCTCCCTGTGCATGTAACGGTTTAGGAGGAAGGAATAGGAAGCAGTTCGAATTTAAGGATACAACATGAAAACAAAGGATGGATCCACCGAAGCACCCAGGTTAGACAGTGCTCAGCTGGCAGTGTTGCTGTCAGAAGGCAAAGATCAGCAAGAGAGCCGCAGTCATGCCCACAAAGCCTGTAAAGAAGAGGGGCCTGAGTTTGTGAATCAATGCTATGTGTGTGTAGATCAGCTTTGCCTTGTCTGCTACCTGATTCAGTCTACATTTTACCTACTGGCTGCCACTTTCTAATTTTTTTCAATGTTAAATTATTTATTGTTTAAACTTCTTCGTATTCACCCTGAAGGGACCATAAATTACTCCTGTTCCTTTTCCCCTACTCTATTTTTTTTTTGACTAGCATTTTCTCTTACTGCAATTATCCTAAGGTATTAAATGGATATATTATTTCCTTACAAGAAAGCCAAAGAAGAAAGCAACATAAGAGAAAAGCAGTGTGTGCTTTCATGAAATAAAAGAATGCCAAAACAGAAACATAGACCAAACTTGTCAGCACTGTTTACACAAGAGATTGCATCATATTTTAATGAAAATCCTTTTTTATAAAGGAAATTACTAGGCCAGGACTATTTCCCCAAATATGCAGAAAATGCACTTAATGGAGCTGCCAATATAATATTATAACGGATGCTTCTCAGAAGTAGTCTAGGGTTGTTATAAAAATAGGGCACGGTGTTTAAAACAAGACTCGTTAACAGTAAGCACACACACACATACACACACACACACACAAACACACAAACACATACACACACACACACAAACACACACACAAACACACACACACATACACACACACACACAAACACACACACAAACACACACACACAAACACACGCACACACACAAAGCCTCTGAAAACAATATAAAGAGGAGTGAAAGACTTTGACCTTCCCCCTTCTGGGAAGGGAAGGCTTTTGTCAGAATTCTCCCTGTGAGCTCTCTGTGGACCTGCCATTCTCCCTGCTTAACAAGGAGAGACCACCTCAGAATTCAATCAGAAAAATGCCCCCTACAGAAGGTGTGTTCTCTAGTGAGCGAACTGTTTTGAAGGGTAAAGGGTATTATTTACTTCTGTAATCAGATATGCAGCCTCTGAGAAAGGTAAATTTTGCTGGCAAAGCACTTTGCGCCTCAGATGGTGGAGCCCCTTGTTCTATGAAGCTGCCAAGTCGTCCCACACAGGATGCTGTGGTTGAAGATTCGGGGGAGTCTCCTTTAGGAGAAACTGCACCCTTTGGGACATACTCACACCTTTCAGGTTTCCTTAAGAGTCCAAGCAAAAATTAAACAATGAATGGGTTGAGGTGTCAGCATTAATACAAAGTTTTAAAATTTTACACAGCTACAAGCAATTTGGAAGAAAGCCACGGTTGTCAGGCCTCTGAGCCCAAGCTAAGCCATCATATCCCCTGTGACCTGCACGTACACATCCAGACGGCCGGTTCCTGGCTTAACTGATGACATTCCACCACAAAAGTGAAAATGGCCTGTTCCTGCCTTAACTGATGACACTGTCTTGTGAAATTCCTTCTCCTGGCTCATCCTGGCTCAAAAGCTCCCCCACTGAGTATCTTGTGACCCTCACTCCTGCCCACCAGAGAACCCCCCTTTTTCCTTTACCTACCCAAATCCTATAAAACGGCCCCGCCCCATCTCCCTTTGCTGACTCTTTTCGGACTCAGCCCGCCTGCACCCAGGTGAAATAAACAGCCATGTTGCTCACACAAAGCCTGTTTGGTGGTCTCTTCACACGGACGCGCATGAAATTTGGTGCCGTGACTTGCATCGGGGGACTTCCCTTGGGAGATCAATCCCCTGTCCTCCTGTTCTTTCCTCCGTGAGAAAGATCCACCTACGACCTCATTTCCTCAGATCAACCAGCCCAAGGAACATCTCACCAATTTTAAATCGGGTAAGCGGCCTCTTCTTACTCTCTTCTCCAACCTCTCTCACTATCCCTCAACCACTTTCTCCTTTCCACTCTTCAATCTCTCCCTTCTCTTAATTTCAATTCCTTTCATTTTCTGGTAGAGACAAAGGAGACACATTTTATCCGTGGACCCAAATCTCCGGCGCCGGTCACGGACTGGGAAGGCAGCTTTCTCTTGGTGTTTAATCATTGCGGGGACGCCTGATTATTCACCCAGGTTTCAGAGGTGTCAGACCACACAGGGACGCCTGCCTTGGTCCTTCACCCTTAGCGGCAAGTCCTGCTTTTCTGGGGAAGGGGCAAGTACCCCAACCCCTTCTCTCTACCCCTTCTCCACCTTTCTGGGGGGCAAGAAACCCCAACCCCTTCTCCTTCACTCTTAGTGGCAAGTCCCGCTTTTCTAGAGGAGAGGCAAGTACCCCAACCTCGTATCTCTGCACCCCAATCCCTTATTTCTGTGCCCCAACCTCTTATCTCTGTGCCCCAATCCCTTATTTCCACACCTCAACCTCTTATATCTCTGTGCCCCAATCCCTTATTTCTGCACCCCGACCTTGTATCTCTATGCCCTGACCCCTTTCCCACTTTTCTGGAGGGTAAGAACCCCCGAACCCCTTCCCTCCATGTCTCTACTCTCCCTTATCTTTAAACTTGCCTCCTTCACTATGGGCAACCTTCCACCCTCCATTCCTCCTTCTTCTCCCTTAGCCTGTGTTCTTTAGACCTTAAAACCTCTTCAACTCACACCTGACCTAAAACCTAAATGCGTTATTTTCTTCTGCAATGCTGTTTGACCCCAATGCAAACTCGACAGTGGTTCCAAATAGCCAGAAAACAGCACTTTCAATTTTTCCATCCTGCAAGATCTAAATAATTCTTGTCGTAAAATAGGCAAATGGTCTGAGGTGCCTGATGTCCAAGCATTCTTTTACACATTGGTCCCTCCCTAGTCTCTGCCCAGTGCAACTCGTCCCAAATCTTCCTTCTTTCCCTCCCACCTGTCCCCTCAGTCCCAACCCCAAGCATTGCTGAGTCTTTCTAATCTTCCTTTCCTACAGACCCATCTGACCTCTCCCCTCCTCCCCAGGCTGCTCCTCGCCAGGCCGAGCTAGGTCCCAATTCTTCCTCAGCCTCTGCTCCTCCACCCTATAATCTTTTTATCACCTCCCCTCCTTACACCCGGTCCGGTTTATAGTTTCATTCCGTGACTAGCCCTCCCCAACCTGCCCAGCAATTTCCTCTTAAAAAGGTGGCTGAAGCTAAAGGCATAGTCAAGGTTAATGCTGCTTTTTCTTTATCAGACCTCTCCCAAATAAGTTGAGTGTTTAGGCTCTTTCATCAAATATGAAAAATCCAGCCCAGTTCATGGCTCGTTAGGCAGCAACCGTGAGACGCTTTACAGCCCTAGACCCTAAAAGGTCAAAAGGCCATCTTATTCTCAATATACATTTTATTACCCAATCTGCTCCTGACATTAAATAAAACCCCAAAAATTAAATTCCGGCCCTCAAACCCCACAGCAGGATTTAATTAACCTCGCCTTCAAGGTGTACAATAATAGAAAAAAGTTGTAATTCCTTGCCTCCACTGTGAGACAAACCCCAGCCACATCTCCAGCACACAAGAAATTCCAAAACGCCTGAACTGCAGCGGCCAGGCATTCCTCCAGAACCTCCTCCCCCAGGAGCTTGCTACAAGTGCCAGAAATCTGGCCACCAGGCCAAGGAATGCCTGCAGCCCAGGATGCCTCCCAAGCCACATCCCATCTGTGTGGGACCCCACTGGAAATTGGACTGTCCAACTCACCTGGCAGCCACTCCCAGAGCCCCTGGAACTCTGGCCCAAGGCTCTCTGACTGCTTCCCAGATCTTCTTGGCTTAGCGGCTGAAGACTGACGCTGCCCGATCGCCTCAGAAGCCCTGTAGACCATCACGGACGCCGAGCTTCGAGTAACTCTCACAGTGGAGGGTAAGTCTGTCCCCTTCTTAATCAATACAGAGGCTACCCACTCCACATTACCTTCTTTTCAAGGGCCTGTTTCCCTTGCCTCCATAACTGTTGTGGGTATTGACAGCCAGGCTTCTAAACCTCTTAAAACTCCCCAACTCTGGTGCCAACTTAGACAATACTCTTTTAAGCACTCCTTTTAGTTATCCCCACCTGCCCAGTTCCCTTATCAGGCCGAGACACTTTAACTAAATTATCTGCTTCCCTGACTATTCCTGGGCTACAGCTGCATCTCATTGCCGCCCTTCTTCCCAATCCAAAGCCTCCTTTGCATCCTCCTCTTCTATCCCCCCACCTTAACCCACAAGTATAAGATACCTCTACTCCCTCCTTGGAGACTGATCACGCACCCCTTACCATCTCATTAAAACCTAATCACCCTTACCCCACTCAGTGCCAATATCCCATCCCACAGCATGCTTTGAAAGGATTAAAGCCTGCTATCACTCGCCTGCTACAGCATGGCCTTTTAAAGCCTATAAACTCTCCTTACAATTCCCCCATTTCACCTGTCCTAAATCCAGACAAGCCTTACAAGTTAGTTCAGGATCTATGCCTTATCAACCAAACTGTTTTGCCTATCCATCCCATGGTGCCAAACCCATATACTCTCCTATCTTCAGTACCTCCCTCCACAGTCCATTATTCTGTTCTGGATCTCAAACATGCTTTCTTTACTGTTCCTTTGCACCCATCATCCCAGCCTCTCTTCGCTTTCACCTGGGCTGTACTGCCGCAAAGCTTCACAGACAGCCCCCATTACGTCAGTCAAGCCCAAATTTCTTCCTTATCTTTTATCTATCTCAGCAAAATTCTCATAAAAACACAGGTGCTCTCCCTGCTGATCACGTCCGATTAATCTCCCAAACCTCAATCCCTTACAAAACAACAACTCCTTTCCTTCCTAGGCATGGTTAGTGCAGTCAGAATTCTTACACAAGAGCCGGGACCACACCCTGTAGCCTTTCTGTCCAAACAACTTGACCTTACTGTTTTAACCTAGCCCTCATGTCTGCGTGCAGCGGCTGCCGCTGCTTTAATACTTTTAGAGGCCCTAAAAATCACAAACTATGCTCAACTCACTCTCTACATTTCTCATAACTTCCAAAATCCATTTTCTTCCTCACACCTGACGCATATACTTTCTGCTCCCCGGCTCCTTCAGCTGTACTCACTTTTTGTTAAGTCCCACAATTACCATTGTTCCTGGCCAGGACTTCAATCCAGCCTCCCACATTATTCTGGATAACACACCTGACCCTCATGACTGTCTCTCTGATCTACCTGACATTCACCCCATTTCCCCATATTTCCTTCTTTCCTGTTCCTCACTCTGATCACGCTTGATTTATTGATGGCAGTTCCACCAGGCCTAATCGCCACACACCAGCAAAGGCAGGCTATGCTATAGTACAAGCCACTAGCCCGCCTCTTAGAACCTCTCATTTTCTTTCCATCGTGGAAATCTATCCTCAAGGAAATAACTTCTCTGTGTTCCATCTGCTATTCTACTACTCCTCAGGGATTCTTCAGGCCCCCTCCCTTCCCTACACATCAAGCTCGAGGATTTGCCCCCACCCAGGACTGGCAAATTAGCTTTACTCAACATGCCCCGAGTCAGGAAACTAAAATACCTCTTAGTCTAGGTAGACACTTTCACTGGATAGATACAGGCCTTTCCTACAGGGTCTGAGAAGGCCACCGCAGTCATTTCTTCTCTTCTGTCAGACATAATTCCTCAGTTTAGCCTTCCCACCTGTATACAGTCTGATAACAGACCAGCCTTTATTAGTCAAATCAGCCAAGCAGTTTTTCAGGCTCTTAGTATTCAGTGAAACCTTTATATCCCTTACAGTCCTCCGTCTTCAGGAAAAGTAGAACGGACTAAAGGTCTTTTAAAAACACACCTCACCAAGCTCAGCCACCAACTTAAAAAGGACTGGACAATACTTTTACCACTTTCCCTTCTCAGAAGTCAGACCTGTCCTCAGAATGCTACAGGGTACAGCCCATTTGAGCTCCTGTATAAACGCTCTTTTTTATTAGGCCCCAGTCTCATTCCAGACACCAGACCAACTTGGACTGTGCCCCAAAAAACTTGTCATCCCTACTGTCTTCTGTCTAGTCATACTCCTATTCACTGTTCTCAACTACTCATACATGCCCTGCTCTTGTTTACACTGCTGGTTTACACTGTTTCTCCAAGCCATCACAGCTGATATCTCCTGGTGCTATCCCCAAACTGCCACTCTTAACTCTTGAAGTAAATAAATAATCTTTGCTGGCAGGACTATGCTGAATCTCCTTAGGCACTCTCTAATTAGATGTCCTGAGTCGTCCCAATTCTTAGACCTTTTATACCTGTTTTTCTCCTTCTCTTATTCCATTTAGTTTTTCATTTCATACAAAACTGTATCCAGGCCATCACCAATAGTTCTAAATGACAAATGTTCCTCCTAACAACCCCACAATATCACTCCTTACCACAAAATCTTCCTTCAGCTTAATCTCTCCCACTCTAGGTTCCCACGCCGCCCCTAAACCCGCTCGAAGCAGCCCTGAGAAACATCGCCCATTATCTCTCCATACCACCCCCAAAAATTTTCGCTGTCCCAACACTTTACACTATTTCATTTTATTTTTCTTCTTAATGTAAGAAGACAGGAATGTCAGGCCTCTGAGCCCAAGCTAAGCGATCATATCCCCTGTGACCTGCATGTACACATCCAGATGGCCGGTTCCTGCCCTAACTGATGACATTCCACCAGGAAAGAAGTGAAAATGGCCTGTTCCTGCCTTAACTGATGACATTGTCTTGTGAAATTCCTTCTTCTGGCTCATCCTGGCTCAAAAGCTCCCCCACTGAGTACCTTGCGACCCTCACTCTGCCCGCCAGAGAACAACCCCCCTTTTTCCTTTACCTACCCAAATCCTATAAAATGGGCCCACCCCATCTCCCTTCGCTGGCTCTCTTTTCAGACTCAGCCCGCCTGCAGCCAGGTGAAATAAACAGCCATGTTGCTAACACAAAGCCTGTTTGGTGGTCTCTTCACAGGGACGCGCATGAAAACGGTAAAGTGGAAAAAGAACCGAAGAAAGGCTTCCCTGTGGACACTAAGGGTGTCAATGGATAGAGATGTAGAAAAAAGGAACAAAAGAAAATTCACCAAGACTGTGAAATATGAATCATTGTTATCTCTGGGTTATCGGATTGTAATCAATTCTCATGCTGCTTGGATCCTTTTGTAATTGTTGGCAAGGGGTGTGCATTAATTTATCACAAGGGGGAAATTAAAAACAAGCTACAGATGTTCGTTTTTAGACATGGCAAAGTTTTTTCCTCCTTTCTAGATCACCCACAGGAAAAGCATTTTCAGTTGAGAATTAGGAGCAGCCAGTGAGTGGAGCTTTCTCGGATGGTTGAGATGGAAGGTGTGACCTCTCCAGGGGAGATTTATGTGGCCCAGTGGTGCCCTCTGCTGATAACTGGGTCGTGGCTGACTTAATTCATACATTTTTTCACTCCGTCACTAATTTGACAAAAAGCTATTGAGCACTTACCTGTGCTAGAGATGGTGCCTCCTATGCTGTGTTTACTAAGAGAACCAGAAATGCTCCCTTTCTCTGTCCACGGAGCCAAGCGGCCACGGCGGGAGGAGATGTGACACACTGGCATCTGAATCATAAGAAAGCCTGGCCCTGCCAGGCTTTGAAAACCTGCAGAATACCTTTGAAATAAACTCCAAATGTAAGTCTATGCTTTCCATTCTTAATACACTGAGAAAAAATATTGCCTGCAAGCAAGGTTACTTCATTTTCACTGTTATCTCCTTGGGAAATGCTGTGTGCCTGTGTTCAACTTTTTACAATTAATATTCATAAATCTCATTCATTCAAACGCATAAGGGGAGAAACAGAACAGATATGATGTATTTTTTGACCCCAAAGAGCATACAATCTGGGAGGAAGGATATCCTTAATTTGAAGGAAACCACTAGAAAAAAAATACATACTGAAGTGGAGCACGAGACATTTATATCAAAGAGCGGTGAGGAGGTGGAAGAAGTGGGCAGTGCATAGGGTGAAGTTAAGTCAGGAAAAAACTTCTTGGAGATGGAACATTGCTCTCTGAAAAGAAATGAATGTGACAGTAGACAAGGCTGTGGAAGCTTCAGATCCTGGAAGGGGCTAGTCTTGGAGGTAGCAGAGCCCTGCTCACTGGAAGGGGTGTGCCTGGCTACACAGGCCCCCTTTGGCTCACAGCAGCTCATCTGTGGAAACCCAGGTTACCACTGTCTGTGCCTCTTCAAAATCTGCCTGCTGGTTGGCGACATCACGCTCCGGACCTGTCTCTAGAGCCGTGTGACTGAAGGTCAAGGGTGTCTCCAGGGAACTCTCACCTGCCTGGTTCGCCCCTGCCCTGCCCTCTGATTGGTTATCCACACACCCACAAAGTTGTTTCACTCTCTGCTCTAAAACAGTACAGGATTTCTGGTGGCAAGGGATGTAGCCTTCATTACCACCCACCCCGCCCCCCCCCCCCCCCAACACAAAGCAGAGGATACAAAACAAATGGAGGCTTCATATGTTTTGGCAGCAAGTCCTCGCCCAGAAATCTGGAGACGCAAATAAAGGCCCCCTCGAACAAAACTCGCTAAACGTGCTGAGTGGCCACGAGCCCATTCAAGATAAAACTAAACTGGAAAACATCTAAAGGCACGGAGGAGAAGAAGGAAGCCAGGCTCTCAGCCCTGGCTCTGGAGGACTCAGCTCCGAAGGCGAGGTCTGTCCACCAGGGAACAGGGGAGCCTGGTCTCTGGAGCGTGGGAACCACACCTGCCTCCTTCCCCCGCGCACCACGGTGGATGCTACAGACAACAAAAGACTAGCTTTATTAGAAACGTTTATGTCTCGGTGCCTTGTCTCCTGGGAAAATCCCTGATTACTTCACTCTACGACATCCCCACTGAGAAATGCCACCAGCTCTACAGGCGAACCAGTTCTCACGTTAGGACTCAAATGGAAGAAGGCTTTCCCCAAAACTTGTCAAAATTTAATATTCAAACTCGTATAGCTATCTGCATCCGACTCATCTCACAAAGAATCTTCTCCACAACCCAGGGGCTCTACAGGAAGCCAACAACTTGCATGTGCTTAGAAGTCTCTGAGCGACCAGAGGTTCGCGTGTGCATCCCTGGACACAGGGACTGCCCTCGCGATGCTGTAAATGGGCCCCGTGGTCCCAACTGCTAAGGTGCCTGGGAGCAGCCTGCGGAGAGGGAAGCGCTGAGAGTGAGCCTGGAGGGGGCCTGGGATCACTGTCACAGAGTTTGTACCTGAAAACTCCCCTGGGGGGTGCCAAGTCAGTAATCCAGAAACCCTGGCACAATCAGGAAAGGAGGGTGAGGGGAGGGGCGGTGGGAGCCACTGAGGACAGAGCCGGGTGGGCGTCCACCTGGCTTCTTGCCTCCCTGAGCAGTTTTTGACTGAATACTGTCTTTCTAGATTTTGATTTCCTCATCCTTCAAATGCAAAAGACTTGAATTAGATATCCCAGCTGTAGCATTCTCTGACTGGGAGAATTTTAAAGAACAGGATACTTGTGCATGAATCCCTTATAGAATTTCTTATTCGACAGAATTCATCCTAGAAACCCTATTCCTGCACTGGTAATGGATGTTGAGAACATGAGGGGAAAAGGAAACTTATTTTGTTGATTTTGAGTTTATACTTTATAAATGATATTAAATTAATATAACCTAGATAATATATTAATTATATGTAACACATGAATAATATGTATTGTACTCCATAAGTCTAAGTATCCTATATATGTATATACTTGTATATGAATAGGATATGCATATACAGTGCCTGTATAGACGTAGTGTACATACACTATACGTGTCTATTATACAAATATAACTAATATGTACTATATATATAGTATATATGTACTATATATTATATAGTATATGTACTATATATTATATAATTAATATGTTATATTGCATATAATTAGATATGTTATATATTATGTAATTTATATATTAATGTAAGATTTTGCATGAATATTAAGACATTTTGTCTGTGCTCATTTCTTTTAAACCTTTTTTTCCTGAATGATGAAGCTCCCAACAAATAATATGAATGATGTAGTTGGCTTCTCCCTAGCAAATTTCTCTGTGAATCTTGTAAAATTTCTCTATAAAGTGATTCTGGCCTGAGTTTCAGCACAGCAAGTAGATGCTGACATATTTCTCCCAGATTGAATTTTTTAACCCAAACAAAAATTCAGATGAACTGGAGAAAGTTCCGAGAACGAACCTCTTGCCCAGAAAAAATACTAGACTGATAGGTTTTTAGGTTTTTTATTTGTTTGTTTTTTACCAATCCAGCCCTAAAAATCATATTGACGGCCGGGCGCAGTGGCTCATGCCTGTAATCCCAGCACTTTGGGAGGCCGAGGTGGGCAGATCACGAGGTCAGGAGATCGAGACCATCCTGGCTGACAAGATGAAACCCTGTCTCTACTAAAAACACACAAAAATTAGCCGGGCCTGGTGGCAGGCGCCTGTAGTCTCAGCTACTCGGGAGGCTAAGGCAGGAGAATCACCTGAACCCGGAAGGCAGAGCTTGCAGTGAGCAGAGATCGCGTCACTGCCCTCCAGCCTGGGCGACAGAGTGAGACACCATCTCAAAAAGAAAAAAAAAATCATATTGACACCTCACAAAAATAAATGGTTTCTAATCAGTGGCAAAGCCCAAGAGTAGAAAATACATGGTATATATATTTTAACACTTTCCATTTTCTAGGAGGCTGCCTCTACAAAGCAAGAGAGGATGTACCATCTCACAACAGCCTTATGGTCTTACAGGGTAGACCATTGCTTTTGTCATTCTTAAGGATTTTGATCATTATAGAAAGCCTTGCTCATGATCCGTGACCATACTCTGAAAACCTACACAATACCTTTGAAATAAACTCCAAATATAAATCTATGCTTTCCATCCTTAATACACTGAGAACAAATATTGCTTGCAGGCATGATTACTTCATTACCACTGTTATCTTCTTCAGAAATACCGTGTGCCAGTGTTCAACTCTTTTCAATAAGTGTTCATAAATCTTATTCATTCAACAAACCATTTAGTGAGCATCTACTATGTAGAGGGCATTGTGCTATGTGCTGGGTAAAAAATAAGGAAACACTCCTGGCCATAACTAGCACACAGCAGCTGGGGAGAGGCATTTCAATACACAACAGGATCTCAGCATCAGGAGGCCTACAGAATAGCATTGCTATTTCCCACTGAGGGAGGCTAAGAGGAACAACAGCTCTGGAGTAAGAGGAGCAGAGTTCTGCTGTATGAAGGGCTGATTTTATGAGTTTATAAATCATACAAATTGAAGATCAAGAGAGATGTGGGTTTGGATCTTGGGAGGAGGGGCTACAGAGTGCAGCTAGAATACAGCTGATCTTAGGATGCCCGGGAGTGAGGGCCTGGGGCAGGGGAGGCCTGACATGGACACCAGTTAGCTGAGTGGTATGCCATCTTGGCCAGGCTGGTCTCGAACTCCCGACCTCGGGATCCACCCCCCTCGGCCTCCCAATCCCACGACTGGGATTACAAACGTGAGCCACCGTGCCCGGCCAGGGCTGGTTCTTATGAAGACCTTAGGACAGGATGGGGGCTCTGGCCCTATGTATGCATGTGTGTGGTGTCTATGTGGTGTGTGGGGGGGGTGGGGGTTGTGTGTCTGTGGGTGGGTGTTTATATGTGTGTGAGTGCATGTATAAGTGTAAATATGTGCGTTGTGTGTGTGGATGTGTGTGTTAATGTGTGGATATGTGTGTGGGGTGTGTGAATGTGTGTCTGTGCTTAGAAGGAATGTACAGCATGACCCAATAGTGTTATCCTGCTCTCTGCCCATCTGCCTTGATATCAGGATTTATCTGTGAGCATCTGGGTCATTAGGCTAATTTTCTTGGAATACTGTATTTTTTCTCAATGGAGGCTTGGATGAAGATTGAAGGATAGATATTAAAAACACTCCTTTGTACATGGTCAAACAAAAGGTGTCATATGATTTCAGCTGAGCCTAGCCCTGAATATGGAGTCTGGATGGAAGATCACACACCTTCTGCATGCGGAGGGCCTAGGAGCTAGTCCTGCCAGCAAGGCAGGGCTGGTCTTTAGAATTTAGTTTGAGTCTGCTCAATTGCACAGTGGAGGATGGCTGAAGCCTCACATGGCTGGTCCACCTAGCATTCCCAGAATGGCTGTAGCTAAACAAAGTTTAGAACAGGCTTCATCAGACACCCACCTCTGTGAACAGGGAACCTCAGTGCAGCATCCCTGAACGTCCGAGCTTTGAGCATTGCTACTTCCCTGTACAGCCTCTATGGTTAACTTTTTGAGGACACACCAAAGATCAGCAGATGAAGTACTTTCCCCATTATTATCTATATAGGAGTTACAAGCTAGAAAAGTGAATACCAGATTGACTACGTGGCTCTGTCATCCCTACTGGCAATAGTAAGATAGTGGCATTCACTAAATTGAACCTTCCAGAGAACTTGGTAAACTCTATTTTTCTCTATGTTCTCAGATACATAACCATCTAAGGGGAGTTTCCAGTGAGGGGTAATGATCTGAGAGGAAAAACACTGGGTCAGGGAAATGTAGGTTTGTCTCAGCTTCATCACTTATTAATTGTGCTCTTGGCTGAGTCATTTGTCCTCTCCATGCTCTCCCTTCCTCATGGACGTGGATGGGATGAAAATGTCCCCTTAGTCTCATTTGCATTGGTGTCCTAGAGATAACGTGATCTTTACATAGAAAAATTAAAAGTATGATATAAGCGAAACTGCCAGATTTCACTTCATTTCTCTGACTGCAGAAGCCATCACGTTCTTGTGAGTTAGGTAGTAAAATGCTTGAGATTTTTTTTAAAAATTGGGTCACTTTAGAATCCTTAGAATAAATCTGCATTAAAGGACCTCTCAAAAAAAATGCTGGTTCTTCATTCAACCTCTGTCACCTTAACCCACTCACATGTCTCTAAAATTACCTTCAGCGATTCTAGTGATTTATTGGTAAGTAAGGCTAATGGTAAGCAATTTTCAGTGACCACAGGGTGTTATAAAATGCAATTTCCTTGAATTCAGCCTGACCATGGGAGGTAACACAAAATTGTGCTGATTTGTTCACAGGCATATTTTGAGTAAGTTGAAACTGCAGCCTGAGTTGTGCTAGGCCTAATTGGAGAGTGTATGTGTTGGCACATTTAGATTTCACAGCAGTCCACAAAATGAATTTTCAAAGAACTAAGTATGCAGAACTATTTTAGTCTCACATCATTGAAAAAGTCTGTTCCTGCAGCTAGGAAGGGCGCTCCGAGTAGCAGGAAGAAGGGTGGGCGTGTTTGTGGGTGAGCTCATTCCTACAGGGACTGGACTGGTTTGTGTAAGGTGAGGGCTTCGATTCCATTTCTTTGCAGGTGAGAACACGATCAAATGATGCTTGAGTAGGAAAATTAATTTTTAAGAGTATCATGTGACCACGTTTTCATTTGAAAGGGTCACGATAGTTCTGAGAAGACGACTGTGACCAAGAAAGGGCAAGCCTAGGTAGCCAGGCTGCAGCGGAGGAAGGCCAACTTCAACTGCCTGGGCTGTCTCCTTCTCTCTCCAAATTAATCCATGATACAGACGTGAAAAGGTGGCATTTTTAGTCATGAGTACATGACTGTTTTATTAATCCTCCTTTTTTTATTGTATTTGTTCACTTGGAAAAAGAAAAGGAAAGCCAGGTGCACTGACTCATGCCTGTAATCCCAGGACTTTGAGAGGCTGAAGCGGGAGCATGACCTGAGGTCAGGAGTTCAAGACCAACCTGGCCAACATGATGAAACCCCGTCTCTACTAAAAGTACAAAAATTAGCTGAGTGTACAAAATTACAAAATTTAGTACAAAAGTTCACCTGCAGGAGAATCACTTGAACCTGGGAGGCGGAGGTTGCAGTGAGCCAAGACCACGCCATTGCACTCCAGCCTGTGCAAAAAGAGTAAAATTCCACCTCAAAAAAAAAAAAGGAAGACAAAGCTAAGGAAGACCACGATGAAGAAAATAAAGGAGAAGAGATGACTATGATGACCATTCGCACAATTGTCAGATGCAGGTCACGGTGGTTAAATGCAGCAAAGCCCAGAGATGTCTTGCCTGCCTTTCCTACCTTTACTAATCATCAAATATATCCACAACCAGTTGCTCTTCATCAGGAGTTGCTGGGTGCTACAGACTGAATGCTTATGTCCCCATCACAATTAAGGGATTGAGTGTTCTTACAAAAGAGACTCCAGAGAGACCCTGAGTCCCTTTCACCAGCATCCTCCTCCACCTGTCTGCATGTCGGTTGCTGCATCCATATAAAGTGCTACAGAGATATTTCGAGAAGCTAATAAGACAAGTCAATGTGCAAATACCTTGCAAGTATCTAAAATGAAAAATGTGAGCTCTTCTTCCCCAAGCAAAGACAAGACCCAAATAAAAAATAACACATATGTAGAGGTTATCTATGATATTTTAGATTTTATGAGCTCTCTATAAATGAACATTTGTTTCCTTTGTTCCTGAAATGGAACCATTACCTGTTTTTCTTGTTTGCCTTTTCCAGCGTATCTGCCGAAAGGTTACTTTATTTTACAAAATGTCTTCCTAAATTATCCAATCCTTTTCCTTCCGAACATTTAAAACCATCCAAAAAACCCAAAGTACATTTTGATCTAAGCAATTAAGTTTCTTTACATCAGTAACCCCAATGTCATGTTGCAAATGTCATTCTAGAAAATGTCCCACGGCAAGTTTCTAATGGCCTGTAAGCAGAGGCTTTAAAATAAGAACATTTTTAAATGCTGGGTCAGGAAAAACTCCAGTGAGGCTCCAGCTCCCTGACGCGACCTTTCTGCTGACATGTCTCTGTGGATGCCAATATGGAAATCCACTTGTTTCCAGGCTTTCTCTCTTCATACCTCATTAGGATTCTGCACTGTTACAAAGTAAAACCACTGCCAGGACCATGCAATTTGAGGCAATGGAATACTCTAAAATCCCACACCATTCTTCATTTACTCTCTTTCCATCAAGTCACCAAACCAAAACTATCAAATTGATTGTACAAGGCAACAGATATGACAGAGTTAGATACCCAGAACATTTTTTGCAATCCTTCTTGTCGGGCATGGTGGAGATCTGAAAATGTATCCCTTTTAGGTTTCTGTAAGTAATCAGAAGAGCTGCAAATTATACTTTTGTTTTTGCCAAACTTTTAAGCTTGACATGATTGAAACTTCTAGATTTCTCTAGTTTTCTCCTCTAAAAGCAACAATGCCAGCTAGGTTTAGCTGCTTCTCTGGAGAGCATGCTGCAAGGTACCCAACTTACCATGATGTCCCAGACATGCTTTAATATACAGCTAGCATAAGCATGCCTATTTTACTAAGGATTTTCATTTAATTGTGTCCTTCTATAAAACTATCTAACCTTGGACAGTATTACAGATGACTCCTGGTCACGTGAGTAGGCCAGAGATTAGGGATTTGGACATGAGGTGCTCCTTAGGATTCCCCTGCCAAAGCATTCCCTGCTGGTGTGTTCCAGTCACAAAAGATAGCAGTGCTGTTGGGAAAAGGCGGTGGCATTTTCGCCATCCGGGATCCAGATGCATTCCTCGCTCCTGGGATGGTAGCAAAAAAAACCTCAAATCTTCACAAAGTGAATACTAGCATTGATCTTTAAGTTGAGTGATGGAATTACTCTCAGAGGCTTCCATAACTAAATTGAAATCTCCCTAATTCAAAATTTCAAAATAGAGTTTCCTTCTTACCCTCCGTTTTTGTCTGAATGCAGTTCCGTCTCTTTCTCTGCACCATAACAAATCTCGGAATTGGCTTCCCCAATTTCCACCAATCGCCCAGCACTGGAAAGTCTAGTCTGTGCCCCCACCGGACCACAGTGACCACCACCGTGTGGCTAAGCCAACCTCTGCTACACGTGGGGGCCCCTCTGGCCACGCCAGGACCTTTCATCTCAACCACCCATTGAAGCAAGTGTCAATATCTCCTTACAGATTTGCATCAGAAATGTCAAGAATGTTACTACAGGCAGCAGAAGAGCCACTCCTTACCTCCTGTTAAAACATGATAAAAGAAGGAAATGTGTGAGGAAGAAGAGCATGGGTTTGTGTATTAAATCTCAGAAGAGCAGCTTTTCAAAACTCTGTCAGGCCTGGGAGACAAAGGAAATAAATCTTGACCTCACAGAGAGCATTCAGGTGGAAAAAGGTGATATTTTTAGCTTGAAATTTACATTTAACTAAAATGAATTTGTCTCACAATGAAGAAAGACTAAACAAGTCATGGTATAGCCTAAGTGGAAAATGGTTCCACCATTAGAAATCCACATTGATAAAAGCCATTCACTGACGTGGGTGAGGCAGGAAAACAGGGTTTGGAGGGAGGGAACATAAGGCCGATTCACGCTGATTTCCTAGAACTAAATCAAATGGAAACACTTCAGTGATGACAGGTAATATCCTCTCCATTTACATAGGGCGTACACAGAGTAAATGACTTTGTAACTTAACTTCATCCTCTTCATTACATATGGTGTACACCAGTATAAACCAATGGAAGTAACCAATGGAAGTAACCAATGGAAACCTCTAGAGGGTATTTAAACCCCAGAAAATTCTGCAACCGGGCTCTTGAGCCCGTGTGCTAGGACCACTCCCACCCTGTGGAGTGTACTTTCATTTTCAATAAATCTCTGATTTTGTTGCTTCATTCTTTCCTTGCTTTGTTTATGCATTTTGTCCAATTCTTTGTTCAAGATGCCAAGAAGCTGGACACCCTCCACTGGTAACATGGGGAGATTTGTGCATGAAACGAAGTCAAGCAGCTTAGGACAGGGTGTGCTGTGGGGACAAACAGCCCTGATCTCAGTGGCTCTGCACGCTGACAGCTTATTTCATGCTCGTAGGAAATCTGACGTCGGGTGGGGCTCTCCAGCCTGGCTCCCGTCCGTGCAACTACGAAGTGCCTGATGTGGAAATGAGTGTGGCAGGTTCTGCAGATAGGAAACTGGAGGGTAATGGCATAATGGCCAACAGGGCAAGGCGGGGAGAAACGCCAGGTCGCTAGGGCAGTGCTTCCCACCTCCTGCACTGCGGATATGTGGGCAGATCCTCCCTTTCAGTGGGGCTGTCCCTTGCCCTGCAGGGTGCTGAGCAGCACCCTTGGCCTCCCTGCACTCAATGCCAGCAACACCGCTCCTTCTAGGTGTGGTGACGAAAAGTGCCTCCAGACACTGCCAAGCCTCCACCTGGCCCGTTTGAGAACCCCGAGTGCAGGGTGGGATGAGCCCGGGAAATTCATTTGTATTTGACTGGCACTGCAGTGGGAAGCCAGTGCATGGTAGCAGATAGTATAATGACGTGACCAGATCTACACCTTAGCAACATGATTCCAGGCAGCACAGGAACCAGTGAGAACACCCACTAAGCTGTTTCTGTTGTTCCATCAAGACACAATGACTGCTTTGCTCAGGAAGGTGGCAGGGTAGGTAGGTGGTGTCATTGGTCAGATTTGACGTATATGATGTTGGTGAAAGCTACGGAGCTTGCTGGTGTTTCACATTACATGCGAAGGAAGGAGAGGAATCAGTGATAAGGAATCAGTAATCGTGATATATACCCATGGCTCTTAGAAACCTGTGTTTCAAACTGGACTGAGTTGGTCTTATAAGAAACCCCTAGGGAGCTTGTTAAAATTATAAATTCTTGAGTTGCACAATTGAAAACCTGAATTTATTAAACCTGGCCAGTGGCCCAGGAATCTATTTGTAACATATTTCTTCAGGGATTCTGAAAGGAAGTTGGTTTTAGGGCTCCTGGCAGGCATCCTGTGAGTTTATGTGGGAATATACTACTGGTGGGTCACTATTGTATATTATTCTATTTATACAGTAACATCCCAGAATAATAACTGGAGTTACTTCTGAGATATGGAAATAGGGGTGCTTTTTGCCTTATTTTTCACATCTGTCTTAATTTCAGGTTAATAATAAGCAGTGGCTAGTTCATAATCAGAAAAGTGTCTATTATATATAATAATGTGGCTAGACTCTACAAAGAAACACATAAAACCTAAAATATACTAAACAAAATGATGTTTAGCATACTTTCAAATACAGGCTCAATGTAGATAGTATGAAATGGTTATTTGGTGTGGGAAATATATTTTTTAAATTCATGTTCTGAGCCTGTTTACTAAAACATATATGCTGAGAAATATAAGATCCTTAATCGAATGTTACTGATCCTTGAGGAAAAGTATCTGCCACTGAAAGTCTGCTCAAAGGGAGATTTACATAGATATTGAAGGCACAGTCTGTGAGCACTGAAAATAGAGCTGGAACCATAGCTGCGTGTCTCTCAGAGAAGTATTCTCTTTCTCAGAGCAAGAGAGATTTACACACTGACTCACATCCTTTCTTCTCTGCTTCCAGGAGTAAACTCCCCACCCTCAAAGTGAAGGGCAGCCATTTTTCTAGCTACAGAAGAGCAAAGTGCAGTACCACATGCTCCTCCAGGCTGGAGCTGTCCTCGCTGGCACTGTCTCTCCATTTCTCCCTTCTCTTATGATGATGGTGGGTGCACATGTTCACACGGAGATGTCCAGGATCCAAGCAAGTGGCCTGAAAGCCTGAGCCACAGTCCAGAGGGCAGGCACCCGGACAGGAACCCAGACCCACAGCAGACTTTGTCCAAGCAATAGCGCTCCTATGTCACGCCACTGAGAGTGTGGTGTCATGTGTCACCGTAGCATAATCCAGTCTAACCTGACTGATACCTCTGTTTTGAAAACAAACTGCTGCAAGAATTGCCTTGGGGGTTCAGTGCATGATCCAGAAATTCACTGGTGACCCTTTGAGGCATCTAGATTGGCATGAACTGTGTCTCAAGGGAAGAGAAGCCACTGGCGTTGAAATGGTTAATACATGTGATAGAAATTAAAGCAGCAGCCTCAAAAGACTGCCATGGATATTGAGAGAACATAAGAGTTTGTAGAACACACCAACATGAAATTTGAGATATTCAAAGATCACTGAAGACTTCACAAACCCAGTCTATTAGGATGTATACCTACCCTTCCAGAATGTAGAATATTTTCAGGAAGAAGGAATACTCTTAGAAAATAATTCGTATTTGATTCACCAAGGTGATGTCTAGGATTGTGATCTTAGTTCTCATTCTCTAGAATCATGTACCCTTCCTGTGATACTGAAATGTTGAATTTGTGTTCAATAAAACTTGAACATAACTTGAACAAAAACAAGGATCCTACATTAAAAATCCTCACTATAATGAGAAATGGACGGACTTACACATCTCCAGGAGGAAAAATAGGAAGCTGACCATAATCATAGGAGTGATTTATCAAGAATTCCTATCAATACCTTCAATAATATGTTTTCACAAGGGCTTCTTCCAAACTCTATTGATGTTGAAATGCATTTTAAAAGATTATAATTATCCTGTGGCTGATGCTAGGAGAAGCTGAGCTATGAAAAGCAGCTGAAAACGTGCTTCTTGGTGAACGGTATGATGCTGAATCTCCTGGTCAAGGAGCTGGCTCACCCCGTGGTGACCTCTGCTGTCCCAGCCAGGTGCCCGTTCATGAAGACCAGCCCAACAACAGTGGAGTATCTTGAGATTTTCCCAGGAATGCTAAAAACAATGGAGCTACTTTAAGCAATCAACCCATAATCATTAGCCTATCCAAATCTAAGCCCCACCAAGTTACTTGGAAGCTATAAATGTGTCTTTGAGTATACACAAATAAAGATGCTGTTTATCCAGTCATCTCTACGTGTGTTGTGAGCCCCACAATGCCAGGGCTTCCCAAACGCTTGATACCGTCATGGTACTATCACTGGCGCAGAAACGTAGGAGTGACACCACGTGCATGGGCCTCTCCTGGGTGCTTTTGCTGAGGGAAGAATTTTTCTAAACTTGACCTTGACTGAAGTTACAGTTTATTGTGGATGATGCTTCTGGAGACACTCAAAATCAGGACTCAGTCTTTCCTTGGGACTTTTCTGAGTCTTGTGGAGAAGGGGATAGAGAGGTTTTACTCTAAGGCTCTGTTGTGGCACAGTAATTCTATTTATTCTGTCATGGAATCACTAGAAAATAAAATTCTGGAAGTCTGCTAGTATTCTGCTACATCAGCTGCCCAAAGGAAAAAGAGACATGAGATATATAATCTGCTTACTTGGCCATATCAACACTTCTGATGTTACTTCCACCCAAGATGAGGTCCACTTGCATGTGAGTCTCACCACCTCCTCCAAAGGACTTCCACCGTGTTCCTCCCGCAAAGTGGAGTGTTGTACCAGTCCATCACTGGTTAGAAAATTCATCTCAAAGGACTAAACTCTCCAGCTTTGGATGTTATTAACGTGCCATGGAATCAAATCTGAATTTATTTTGGCAAATTATTAAAATATATAAAAAATTCCAGTTTTGTATCCCTTATGCTTCATCCTTTTTTATTAGAAACACCAGCTAGTATCAAAGTGTATTTTTCAGAACAATGCCAATTATGAACAAGTAAAGAACTTTTTAAAAATTTCCACTGGCCAGGCTCGGTGGCTCACGCCTGTAATCCCAGCACTTTGGGAGGCTGAGGCAGGCAGATCACTTCAACTCAGGAGTTCGAGGTCAGCCTGGACAACATGGTGAAACCCTGTCTGTACTAAAAATACAAAAATTAGCCAGGCATGGTGGTGTGTGCCTGTAGTCCCAGGTACTCAGGAGGCTGAGATGGGAGAATCGCTTGAATCTGGGAGACAGAAGTTGCAGTGAGCTGAGACTGCACCACTGCACTCCAGCCTGGGTGACAGAGCAGACTCCATCTCTTAAAAAAAAAAAAAAAAAAATTCTACTGTTACATCAAAGGGCAAGACAGCAAGGCAGTTCTTAAGTACCTCTAAGATGTTTTGAAACTTATCCTATCTATAAGTTTGGTTTTGGCTTATTTGAAAGGGTTATTATAATATTTTTCAGTGCAGGTCACAAATATAATTGAGGATTAAAGCAATGAAAATCACCTGTAGCTTCCCTTTCAGCTACTACCGCTTTTACACTTGGGAAGATGGTTCTATATTTCTTTTGTGTGTATTTATACACTTACATATGTTAAATGAGGATATGCTGTATATATTATTTTATTATTAGCTCTTTTCACTTGTATTACTCATTTTACACACCTACATGGTCTGTATCATTTCTTTACATATCATATATCATTTTCACATATCAAGTACACTTTTCCACACAAAAAATTGGTAAATTGGCAAATTGATAAATTGATAAACATAAAATACATTAGTACCATACTTCAAAATGCAGGATTTTAAAAATGTACAAGTTAAACCTTCTTCCTTCCATCATTAACTGGATAATTATATTTCAATGAGATTTCTAAGATGCAAGAAATTGGCTAAACCTAGCGGTTCTGACTCTTCCCTCTCTTTTGTTCTCTGCGTAAGGACAAATTCTTCATCTGAATTTCCTCATAATTAATGCTGTCAGGCCTCTGAGCCCAAGCTAAGCCATTATATCCCTTGTGACCTGCATGAATACATCCAGATGGCCTGAAGCAAGTGAAGAATCACAAAAGAAGTGAAAATAGCCGGTTCTTGCCTTCACTGATGACATTCTACCATCGTGATTTGTTCCTGCCCCACCTTAACTGAGCGATTAACCCTGTGAAATTCTTTCCCCTGGCTCAGAAGCTCCCCCACTGAGCATCTTGCGACCCCCGCCCCTGCCTGCCAGTGAACAACCCCCTTTGACTGTAATTTTCCACTACCCACCCAAATCCTATAAAACGGCCCCACCCCTACCTCCCTTCACTGACTCTCTTTTCGGACTCAGCCCGCCTGCACCCAGGTGATTAAAAAGCTTTATTGCTCACACAAAGCCTGTTTGGTGGTCTCTTCACATGGAAGCACATGACAATGCCATGCTGGTTGTGGGCTCTGCAGATTTGAAGATGCATTTGTCTCCGGTCCCGGAAGAGAAAGGACTGGTCCTGATGCCAGGGAGTTGCGGCTGCAGCACGGGTGCTCTAGTGACATTTTCTCCACCATAGGTTTCTATGTTTAAAAATGCCTCCCCAGCCAGGTGCAGTGGTTCACGCCTGTAATCCCAGCACTCTGAGAGGCCGAGGCGGGCAGATCACGAGGTCAGGAGATCGAGACCATCCTGGCTAACATGGTGAAACCCCGTCTCTAGTAAAAATACAAAAAAAAAAAAAATTAGCCAGGTGTGGTGGCAGGCACCTATAGTCCCAGCTACTCAGGAGGCTGAGGCAGAAGAATGGCATGAACCCGGGAGGCGGGGCTTGCAGTGAGTGGAGATTGTGCCACTGCACTCCAACCTGGGCAACAGAGCAAGACTCCATCTCAAAAAAAAAAAAAAAAAAAAAAAAAAGACCTCCCCTGCCTGGCTCTTCAGGTGATGGAATCACACCCCTACTTAGGGGGTGGGGTACTCAGTGGAGAAATGGCCTCAGAAAACCCAGCCATTTGCACTGTTCACAGCAATCTTTCACAGCAAAAGATCCTTCTGGGAAAGGCAACTTGCTGGCTCAGAAATTTACACCTAATTCTCTTGATCACATCTCACACATAGTAGGAATTCAAGAAGTATGGAATTAAATAAAATTAAATGCCTAAATTGTTAAAATACTGGATTAAAATGGTATCTGACTAGTTTCCTATAAATGTTTCTGAAAAATCACATTAATTTTCAACTGAGATCTAAAGAGAAAAACACCTGCCTAGGATGTAACTAGGATGTACAGTCAACCAGTCCCCAGAATTCGGATGAATTTCCACTAATTATATGAACAAATAAGTAGGATTGAAAAGCAAACACAAAAATAGATTACTTCTTCCTCTGGCTAAACAAGCATGGCTATCAGAAAGTACGGTGTTTATTGAGGGAAAAGTCAAATTCTAGGCAGTGTTCTAAAAATATCTCTACTGTACTAACCACTGATCTTTACCTGAAGAGTACAAAGAAGGAAAGGATGGCTTTTCCTAAATCCAGTAGGATACGAACAGGTTTTATTCCAGTCTATTCCACTTACTAGTAAGGTCAGTGAAATATTCAATGGGGTAAATATTGCAAGATTCAACTTTCTGACACAGGATTATAATTATTAACTACAATTTCCAACAACAAACAAGTAAAAAAAATGAGCAACTCAAGGTTAAAAGTTCTGCAGGAATCACTGGAGTTCAAGCAGCAGAGTTTCCTGCAAATAAACACTCTTATGGTGACAAGACAGAACAATTGTCATTGATAGAAATACTGATAGAAATCTTGTACACTTCCACTTTGCTATTCTTTATATTCTTGTGTTGGTAAATACTTTCCAACTTTATTCTTTGCAATAGGAAGAAGAATAAGCCCCCCTACCCCCCACCCAGAGAGGTCTCCACTTTAATCCCCAGAATTTGTGGATACTTTACCCTAGATGCCAAAAGAGACTTTGCAGATTCGATTAAGATTAGGAACCTTGAGACAGAGAGATAGTCCTTAATTATCTAGGTGGATCTAACGTAATCACAGTTGGAGACTTTCCGAACTGTAATGAGAGAAGTGATGACTGAAGAAAGGTCAGAGAGATGTGATGTGAGTCAAGCTTGTCATTGCTGGCTTTGAAGATGGAGGAAGAGGCCATGAACCAAGGAATACACATTTCCTCTATAAGCTGGAAAAGGCAAGAAAACAAATTCTCCCCTAGAGCCTCCAGAAAGAACTACAACTTTGTTGACTTCTTGATTTTAACCCAGTGATACAAAAGTTGTCAGACTTCTAACTTAAAAAACTAAAAATAATGAATTTGGATTATTTAAAACAGTGCGATAATTTGTTACAGCACAATATAAAAACTAATCACTCTTATCTATTAAAGCAAAGCAATGAATGCTTGGAGCATTTCACTATCCATGTCTTATGTCAATAATTCTGAGTTTCTCCATATTTCAAGAAAATTTTTACTAGAATGTGTGTTATTTTTTTGTTAAAAATTCATTTAGCTTTTCATTGAAATTATAGATGAATTTTTAAATGTGTATTTATCATTTTTAATTTGATAATAAAAAGCATTTTGGGCCATCTGTGCTTTGGAGTTTAGAAATACAAGCTCTTTACCACTCAGAAAAATGTTCAGTTGTCCCTTTTCATCTTGGCTGCTACTTCTAGAAGCAGCCTTGCTTCTGATCTCCACCATTGCCTACACACATCTGGAGGCAGCAGCACTCTAGAAAGAGTCAGGGAGAAAGTGGAGCAAGACATACAGGAAGAAGCACATTGCATCTCAGGGATTTCGTTCTACAGTGTAGGTAGGAACAAGAGCAGAAAGAACCATGGTGGCACTAAATGTTGGAGATTATAATGGGATTCAGCTGTTTCAATTTCGGAATGTAAGAAAGGCAGAATCAAGAAAAACTGAAACCTAAAAAACTGCACAAAATGTGAAAAAGAGATAGATACTACAAAAAAAAGGCATCATAAAACGTCAAAGAAAAGCATGTCTCCGAAAAAAAAAATTAGCACTATAAACAGAAGATAATTTAGAAATGTGTTGGGTATAGTTGTTAAAATCCAAGTTGATATGTCCTCTGAAAAGGAGGAGAAAGCCATTAGGGGAAAATAGGCTGAGATGGCAAGGCAACAAAGGAGTGACAGAAGAAAAGACTGCAGATAAACTGAATACTCAGTAGTTGATTCAGAGGAACAGTAGAATATTCAATAGTTGATTCAGAAGCAATGAGAAGAAAAATTTAGCACAGAATATTAAATCAGTGACAGTGGGGTCAATTGATATGTTCTATGTGCATAGAAAGAGAAGAAGAAGGCTCATGCCTGTAATCCCAGCACTTTAGGAGGCTGAGGTGAGAGGATCACCTGAGGCCAGGAATTCAAGACCAGCCTGGACAACATGGTGAAATCCCATCTCTACTAAAAAATACAAGAATTAGCTGGGCGTGGTGGCAGGCACCTGTAATCCCAGCTACTAGGGAGGCTGAGGCGAGAGAATCACTCAAACCCGACAGTTGGAGGTTGCAGTGAGCCGAGACTGTGCTATTCCACTCCAGCCTGGGCAATAAGAGTGAAACTCCATCTAAAAAGACAAAAAAGAAAAGAAAGAGAAGAAGAAAATCTATAAAATGCTGGAGCAAGCAGCAGAGATGAGAGACACAGAAGGCTTATTCTAAGTAAGAATTGTAAGTCATTTCCACAGAAGAATCTGAAAAAATTACAATGAAGATAAAAAGCACAGGCATAATCAAAAACATTTTACCAAGTTGAATAAATAAGTTTTTACAGAGATTGAAAGGAGTTACCATCTAGCACTAATCTAACTAATCTTCAAGGTTCCACTCATCAACACTCTGTGTACTTTGTTAACTCTTTTAACAATCAGTACATTTATTGTGATCTCCAAAATTTAAAAATGCATAGGATAAACTAAAACTTGATCCTGACTAAACTGGGTTTCACTGAGTAATTTTTGATATATTTTTCTGTGTTTTCCCAGTTTTCGACAACGAGTATATATTGTTCATAATCATAAAAAATTACAAGATTTGTAAATTAAAATACACTGATACAGTGTTTAACCAAACAATTGGGCACTGCAACCTAGCCTAGCTGACAAGTAATCACTATCACAATGCTATCTCAGGGCACAGCTCTGTCTTCCTCAGCTGTCCCTCACACTCTCCACTCTTCATTCAGCTACAGTAAAGACCTAGAATGTGGTGAAAGTGTATGCTACTTAGTCTACTCATAAGTGTTATTTAAACATAAAAGCTTTTATGGAGAAAAAGTAACCTGTCGCTCAGGCCCTTTTGGAGCCATCCATCGTCACTGGGCTCCAGGACAACTCTTGTGTCTTAATAAGGAGGATGCTACACTTCTCCTCTAGCCACCACAAATGACTTGTCATTTCATTTTTTATTAATTCACAAGTAATTAGTGTATATATTACATATTTATGGGGTACAAAGTGAGGTTTTGATATGTGTTTACATTGTAGAATGATTAAGTCAATCTAGTTAGCAAATATATCACCTCACATCTTATCATTTTTTATGATGAAACATTTAAAATTCATTCAGCAACTTTGAAATATACAATCCATTATTATTTATTCTAGTCACCTGTGCAATAGAATACTAAAGCTTATACCTCCGGTCTACCTGAAATTTTGTACCCTTTAATCAACATATCCCCTTTTTTCATCCACTCCTTCCCTTAGCCTCTGGCAACCACCGTTCTGCCCTCTACTTATGTGAGTTAAACTTTTTTAGATTCCACATATGAGTGGGATCATGCATTATTTGTCTTTCTGTGCCTGAGTTATTCCACTTAGCATAAAGTCCTGCAGGTTCATCCATGTTGTCACAAATGACAGAATTTCCCTTTTTTTAAGGCTGAATGGTATTGCATTGTGTATAGACCACATGTCTATATCCATCATGTAACACAGATGTCTCAGCAAAGTTTCGTCAAAGATGTTAGCTAGAAGGAAATCATGTAATGTACCTTATAAATGACTGGATCAACTTTCCCACATATGGGGGGCGTTTTAGAAGTTCTAAGACTGCTTCCTGGCCATCATAAATGACCTGCCGTTTCTTTCTGACATTCGCAGTAGTGAAGAATTGTCTCAATGAGATCAGCTCATCCTTGTTTTGTGTTGTTTTAAATGCTACCTAATACAATACTAACATATGTAGTAATTTTTTACCTCTTGAGTTTTGAATAAGGCATGGAAACTCTCTTTAATCAATTCCAAAACATTTTGTGATGAAACTCAAGACTCATGTTCTAAAGTGGTCTTCTCACACTCTGCCATAAATCTGCCCTGTGAAACTTGCTACTTGGAGAATGTTAGTAAAACCTTTGAGAAGGACTCCAGGAATCCTTAAGCTTCCTTCTCCAAGGGGATCATCTGCATCCTCAGTCAGCAAAATCTGAAACATTAATATCCAAGGAGACTGATTTCTGCAATTTTCAAACTCAGAAACAAGGGCCAACTTTGAATCTTCTCTCCTTCATTGTTTGAATTTTTTTTCTGCCTTAAGGCAGTTGGGACTCAGCCATAGATTTTGATTAGCAAGACATTAAAAGTTACTATCAATGCTTAAGGGAGATTTGTTATTCCCTTAAAAACCTTATTTTCCTCTTTGGCTTAAAAATAGAATTGAACTTTGTAAACCTGGCCTCATTTTAGGATTCTGTTGAGACTCATAAATTGTCAATGCCAATAGGCTAGTTTGCATACCACAAAGATAGTACAAGTTATGTTGGTTTTTATTTCAAAAGTTTTTATTCTGATTTTGCAAGTTCTAGTGGGATTATGGAATATTCTAATTGGATATGGACACTTCTTGAGAATTAAAATGCACATGAGGTTATTTCTTAAAGTATTCTTCATTAAATGTATGGTGCAATGTCTAAAGAATAACCAAAATACATTCCAGGGAAAGTTTTGATAACACCACTATTAGCCTTAAACATCATTTTTCTAAAGATAATTACTTGACCTGTCAGTTTTAGAGAACACATGTAGTTGAAAGATTGGCAGATTGGCTTTGGACACCTGCATGAATATGTGTACTTAGGAAGCAGAGATGGAAACATGAAAGGTATATAAACCTGTTTTCCAGGCAGAAAAAATCAAGTTAAAAATAAATTGGTTCTTATTAAATAGTCATAGAAGCTCAGTGACATTTTTTTCTGGCAAACAAAAGCAGTGGAATGTCCAAAGGAAAAAAGTTGGAAGTCTTTAGAAATGTGCACATTAATTTCCTCTTGAGGCATACAATATTGTGGTCTGGAGGAAGTGAACATACTGGGGCATTCACATTTCTGTGTCCCTTCTGACATATTTAAGGAAAGGAATTTTATTCACTGGAGGAACACCTCGGGGACTATTCTGGCTGTAAGGTTGTGCCCACTGGCCTCAAGGAGCTTAAGGGTGGATACAACTGCAGACTCCGTGTGCATCTGTAAGTTCAAACAGGCCTTCCTCATTGTCCAGAACAGAGAAAACATGGCAGCAAAGTTCTAACCTATGCTATTTCTAAAGGAGTTTCTCAGCAACTGAAATTCCAAAGCTGATGAAACTAACAGCAATAATAATGTAACCTTTCATTTGTTTTCTTCATTACCTTTGGCTTTGCAGATATCAACAGGAGCCAGATTCATTGTTGACATCATCATTATAACTGTTAAGTACCAGTTTTATTGTTTGGTGGGTATGTGTCTCAATGCACTAAAATTGAGTCCAACCAATAGTTCAAGTGTTCACTCCTTAAAATAACTTCACATAAATAACCATTATAGTGCAGTGTCTGTTAACACGCAAATATTCTTTTTGAAAAAGGGGATTTTTTTCCCCTATGACTGTAATACCTTTTTTTTCTGATAGACTTGGGAATAATAATCTAACACAAGCAGACATTTATGTAACTTTTCCAATTAGCACATTTCCTGCAAAAATGCTCCCTCTTTTTACGAAGATTAAGTTTTGATGCAGATTGTGTAATTTTCCCTTGAAGACAGAATAGCTAGGGCAAAGGTGCCATACAATAGGGAGAAAGTGGCATTCAATTCTCCTGAATTATGTTGTTATTTTTCATTTAAATTTATTTAAATGAACTGCTTGGCTCTCCTTCAAAACATGTATTTCTCCTGTTGACGTCTATGAGCAGTAAAGTCGTTCTCAGGGGCCGGGGAGTTGGAGATTTACAATGCCCTGCTGGAAGCCCAGTTTACTTTTCCACACCCTGTTTGGATATTGTCAAATATTAGTCTTGGCGGGATGGCAGGAGCTGTCAGGAACAGCTGGACAACTTGATGGCTGGCCCGGGTACCTTGTCCAGTGATGGCAGAGGTGTAGAACCTGCCCTCATCACTAGGGGAGAGCAAATCAAATAAACTGACTTTCACAATTGTGCCAGACATGAGTGATGTGGCACATTCTGGCCAATATATGCCTGGTGACGATGGCCGAGGGGGCTCAGGGCTGTTACCAAGTGCATCAACTGCAAGAGTAATGTCCTTGGGGCTTTTTTTCCTGCCCAATTTATAATACAAAGTTCATATTAGATTTTTTTTTCTACAATAATTCTACCAACTTTCACATCTTGTTTTTGCTCAATACAAACCAACTCTCACAGTGACCTAAGCCAAATAGAATCTGGAAGCCACCACCCAATGTCTTTCAAAGTCAAAAAGAACTTAGGATTCTAACTAAAATGTGTTTCTCTGCTTCTCTATATCAGCCCAGATAGAACTGATGCATTTGCAGAAATATGCAGCACTAATGTGCTAAAAACAAATCCAGATGTTCAAAAGATTTTTATAAAAACCAAGATGCAATGAAATGGAAACACACACACTGCTGAAGGAAATGTAAGTTGATGTAATTATTCTAGAAGATAATTTGGCCTTTTAAGCAAAGGCTTTAAACAGATTCCATACCCTTTGATCAGAAATATTATTTTTCTTTTATTTTAAAATTTTAGATTTTATATCAACCCTGCAACACCTGGTATTCCCATGTGGTCTCCCATACCAAGTCCTAACCAGGTCTAACCCTGCTTAGCTTCCAAGATCAAGCACGTTCAAAGTGGTATGGCAGTAGATAAAAAACTAAATTTTTAAGAAGGTATGAAAGCTGCAAATTATTTTCTTTTTCTTTACATACTGTAAGGTTGAATGTCTTAGGACTTTTATTCCCCCTCAGGACATGAAACTCTCTTGGGGATAAATAATGATATCAGTGCAACTCCTTAAAAACTGAAGGCCTCCCTAAGTGCTAGTGAAAAAAAAATCTCAGAAAAATAAGGAGGCAAAAAATTTCCCTTTTTCCTACAGCTCGAAAAAAGCTAGTATTGTTCTCTGACATATTCTGGTTCAATAAACTAAGAAAAATTGAAAACGCGTATGAATATTTGAGTTCTCATTCTCTTGCCCAATGTGAAGGCTTATGATAAAATGTAGAATGTTGTTCTGTTGTACATGTGAGAATTGTCCTTGAGTGTCTTGTGAATCAGAGACACGAAGACCTCAAACATTTTTGTTGCATCCTGTGAAGCACGACCAATAATTCCAAAGCCTGAAACTCTGTCTTACATAGTAAGTGTCCTGATTATAAACTGTAAATTGACACCTCTGTTCTCCAGAAGGGTCAAATACTTTTTGAGTTACCTCTGTGAAGCTACAAAAGACACTTGAGGGCATGTTCTTCCTTTCCCATGTGGCTGGAAGTAAAATTAACTCACAGCTCTGTTGGAGTCTATGATTAAATTGAAAGTTTCAGAGTTTTTTTGAAAATTCATATTAATAGTATCTAAGGAAATAATTATAAAATTTTATTTAAAAATGTGTGCCCAGAATGCTTTTGAGTGTTATTGATAATACCCTTTGGTCCAGAATTTTATTCTTAAGAAGGTATGATAGCTGCAAAGTTTTTTCTTTTCCTTACTTATTGTAAGTTTGAAATTCTCAGGACTTTTTTTTCCCCTTAGGACATGAAAGTCTCTTGGGGATAAATAATGACATGTCAGTGCATGTCCTTGAAAATCAAACGCCTCCCTAAGTGCTAGTGAAAGAAATCTCAGAAAAATAACAGGGCAAAATAGCTATGAAAATCAGCTACAACGTTGACGGCCACAGGAGAAAGGTTTGACCATTTGCCAGGTCAAACATATCATTACACGCATAGATCAGGCGATTGTGTTACACTTTCCAGTTTATAGAAAATGTGGTATATACCAAGGGGAAGATAAAACTCTAGACACAGTCAGCGCTGAAGGATTAACAATCTATATATGTACTGTGGTTGGCATTAAGTGGCAAAATTATGAGAGATTTGAGGGTTTTTAAAATATTCATCTAAAGTTTTCACTTTTTCTAAAGTGAATATGATTTTTATAATTTAAAGATTATTAAAATATAAAAACTCCACAAAACAGTCATAAGTGTCCCAATACTTAAGCATGCTGTACAAAACACTATGTGATTTTAGCTCCATCTCCATATTTCTGAAAAGTCAAAGTCTAGATGGAGGTTGATTTATTTGCACTGATACTGTCCTTCAAACACTGACTGGCTGTCCTTCTCTATCATGCTCTGCCTCTCTCTGAAGGGAGGGAACCACTGGTAAGAATCTGGATTTTTCTCTGATAGTTGTTTTCTTCTTGTCAATATCTAAGAAATCTGCACTGAACAAAAACAAACGTTATTCTTCAAAGTGTTACTCACTTCTTTTATTGTCAAAATAATCCAAAAATGTATATAACTACTGAAGACTGGAAAAGTATATAGAATTTACGGACCAACTGTGGACATAATGAAATCTAAAAATCTGTGGTAATGTCCTAATTTTTGAGAGATTTGAGCAAATCATGGAAACTATACCTAATTTCTGGAGCAATTTATTAGCCCTACCAAGAACCCTATGTAGTAGATTAAATCAGAAACAGCTTCTTTTTGAAGAGATGAAGCTGTACACATATGGCACCATAGCATTGATCCAGCAATCTATCTACTTGCTTCTATTAACTTGATATCCTTTCTCATATTTTTCATTTGGAGGCAGTTGCCTTTTCCCAAGAGTAGCAAGAATCAAGCAAGACAAGCAATAGAAAAGCATGTTGGCTGGATGTGATAGCTCACGCCTGTAATCCCAGCACTTTGGGAGGCCGAGTGGGGTGGATCACTTGAGGTCAGGAGTTTGAGACTAGCCTGGCCAACATGGTGAAACCCCTTCTCTACTAAAAATACAAAAATCAGCCAGGAGTGATGGCATGTGCCTGTAATCTCAGCTATTCAGGAGGCTGAGGCAGGAGAATTGCTTCAACCCAGGTGGTGGAGGTTGCAGTGAGCCAAGATCATGCCACTGGACTCCAGCCTGGGTAACAGAGCGAGTCTCTGTCAAAAAAAAAGAAAGAAAGAAGGAAGGAAGGAAAGAAGGAAGGAAGGAAGGAAGGAAGGAAGGAAGGAAGGAAGGAAGGAAGGAAGGAAAGAAGGAAAGAAGGAAGGAAGGAAGGAAGGGAGGAAGGAAGGAGAGAGACACAGCAGGATTCATGTCTGTTCCTGGATTTAGGATTAGGAGATATTGGACCTCAGCAAGGAGGCTTTCCCTTAAATATTAAAAAACATTTGCAAACTAATAGTGTTGGCATGAGTAAAACTCACATGCTCATTTGCAAATTACTATAAAATGCTCACAATAGAATGGAGATTTGTAGCCATTCAGCAATCCTTGTCGTGTGGTGAAAGAAATATTACATCAATATTCTCACAAGTGTATAAATATGAACAAGTTTACTATGAATAGAGTTTACTATGCTAGGAGACCAATTCTTTTAAAGCATAAGGTTTGTGCAGACAAACTTGGCTATGAAAGAATGTTATGATTTTAGCTCAGGAACAAAGAGACGGAAGTGCCTATTGAATTTTTTCTTGATTTGCACAATTTATGGATCCACATCCTTTCATACCCCTGATCTGCTAAGGATGAATGGTGAGAACAAAATGACCTTCAAAATTTGTTCTTCAGATAGTCACATCCATCTAGATACTGTAGCGAGTCCATCACTAAATCAGTTGCCCCTTGCCAAAGTCTGTAAGGACCTGTTGGTGCCTATAGGGGCCCCCAGGAACAAGCATGGACCCGGGAAGGAGGCTTTTAGAAGTGCACAAGGGAAAGAGCAATTGTAGGGTCTACAGAATTACAAAGAGAAACACGCAGAGCAAGAGAAACTGCTGGAGGAGCTTCACGTAAAGCCTGAATTCAGTGACTGCATCTGTGACCTGTTCTCTGTAAGTATAGTTACAATACAACTCTGACCCACAGAATGAAGGAAATATACAGAGAAAATTGTTAGAAACACAAACACACAACCAGGCAAGGGAGAGAAGAGGGAGGCCTGAGCAGATGACCCAGAGCTGCATGTGAAGGGGTCATGAGTGCTCATAACAGATGCGATCAGAGGTCATATAGTAGGCCAAAAAAGTATCCCAAAAGATGTAAACATCCTTATCCCAGAACCCTGTGAATGTCACCTCATATAGTGATAAGGGATTCTGCAGACGTAATTAAGGATCTTGGGATGGGGAAACTATACTGAATTATCCAAGGGACTTTCAATGCAATCCTATATATTGTTATAAAAGGGAGGCAGAGGGAAAATTTATACCCATGTAGAAGAGGAAGAAGCCATGTGACCACAGAAGAGAGACTGGAGTGATGTGACCATAAGCGAAGGAATGCTGGCAGCCACCGGAAGCTGATGGAGGCCAGCAGGGGATTCTTCCCTAGAGATTCCAGAGCAAGCGCAGCCTGACCAACACCTTGGTCCTGAACCACTGATACCAACTTCAGATTTCTTGCCTCCAGAACTGTAAGAGAAGAAATCTCTGTTATTTTAAGCCACCAAGTTTGTGGTGCTTTGTGACAGCAGCCACAGGAAACAAAGTCATCTTTGCAGCTGCCTTTCTTAATCTTTTGAGTTAGTTTTAATTGCCTAAGTGAGAGTTCAATAATCTGCTAATTATGTTGTCAATATTATAAAGACACACATTTACAATTTTTTAAATAAGATCTCAGTGGGATATCTAGACCGGGTGAGAAGCAGCAACATCATCCAGAACTCCAGCCCTGAGCTAGGACCCTATAGCAACAGAGTTCCCTATCCTCGGAAATAAAACATACAAGGAAATAGAGATGCAGCAGGTCTTTCGTAAACCCTAGTGTGGGATCTCACTATCACATGCAAATAGAAGTCATTGAGGGCCACACAGGTGGAGTGAAATGACTCTGGCTGTTGACTGCAGAAAGGCTAGGAAGGGAACAGAGCAAGAGCAATAGTGCGGGTTGCTCCTTGCTGCAGAAAAGCATTAACAAAATGCAGGCACTCCACAGACTATTTTTCATACAGTATCCTACACAGTAGTAAGGGAGGAGACCACCCCTCATATTGTCTTATGCCCAATTTCTGCCTCCAAAGAAAGAAAAAGCAAAAACTAAAAGGCAGAAATGAAATCCACAAGCAGACAGCCCGGTGCCACACCCTGGGCCTGATAGTTAAAGATCGACCCCTGACCTAATCGGTTGTTATCTATAGATTACAGACACTGTATAGAAAAGCACTGTGAAAATCCCTATCCTGTTTTGTTCTGATCTAATTACTGGTGCATGCAGCCCCCAGTCACGTACCCCCTGCTTGCTCAATCGATCATGACCCTCTCTCACGCACACCCCCTTAGAGTTGTGAGCCCTTAAAAGGGACAGGAATTCCTCACTCGGGTAGCTCGGCTCTTAAGACAGGAGTCTTGCCGATGCTCCCGGCCGAATAAACCCCTTCCTTCTTTAACTCGGTGTCTGAGGAGTTTTGTCTGCAGCTTGCCCTGCTACTGTACTACTGTTATCCCTATTTTGTACACAGGGAAACTGAGTCTCAAAGAGGCTAAGAAATGAAACCAAAATCACACAGTAGCCTTAAACTACAGCAGAAATCTAAGCCAAGCTTGGTCTGACTTCAAAACCAGTGCTTTTCTCTTTGTTTTAGTAGCTAAGCCTTCCGTACTCCACCCGCCTGCCAGCATTGGCATCAGTTACAATTGCTTGTTTAGTGCACCACTTATAACAGCAAAATAGGATTGATACAATAAAATATAACAAACAGCAGCACAGACACTTCATAGATATTCATTTTCTGAAATTATAATTACAGTTGTCCCTCGGCAACCATGGGGCTTCGTTGAAGGGACCCTGAGTATACCAAAAACTATAAATACTCAAGTCCTGCCATTGGCCCTGCAGAACCCGACATAAGAAGCTCAGTTCTCTGTATATATGGGTTTCACATCCCAGGAACACTGTATTTTCGATCTGCATTTGGTTAAAAAATCCACATAAGTGAATCCACATAGTTCAAACCTGTGTTGTTCAAGGGTCAACTGTAGTTCAAAGCAAAGCAAAGAGAGCAAATACCTATGATCCCAGCGTGTCTGCAGCTCAGTTTGCTGCCCTCAGTGGGCTCTACTTGCATGAACTTGGCCGTGGAGGTCCCCCACCTCGTCACAGTACTGGCATGTTCTCTGTTCAGGTTTTTCTCAGAAGCTCTTCCACAATGGCACTCAGTGTACTAGCACACCTCTGTTGTTTGGAACAATTTATTTTTGAATGCTTTATTTTCTTTAACCCCAATTTAAAAAATCTTTGATCTGGAAACTGCTTTGGAACTCTTCAGAAGTGGCCTCTCACATGGCCTGGCTCAGCATGCAGCCATCTCAGCAGCTTACCCTCTTCTCCATCATGGAATAGCCTCACACGTGAAGCTCGCCAGGCCCCGGGCTTTTGCTTGCCACCTGGAACTTTGCTTAAATGCCCGGGTCTTTGAAACATTCTACTCATCCCCAATCTTTTTAACCAAACAGAATGCACCCCTCTCCTAACCCTCCTCCTATAAGGAATTATCTTGGCACAACTCAGGCCAATACCTGAGAGTCCTGGGACCACTCCCCTCTCTCTCATCACCCCTCAGCCAATTCTTTCCCAACTGCTCACTCTCCCTCTCTAAGCCATTGTCTCTCTGCTGCCCTGAGGATTCACCAGGGTCAAGACAGACTTATCTTCTGCATGGTTCCTCTCTATATGAGCAACTAAGACCTTGCTTGGGGGTCTTTGCTGGTCCCCTAACTTCCTGTAGCCTCGACCCCATCTTTCATTTAGTTCATCTTCCACATTGGTGCCAATGTGATTTTATCAAAACAAAACCTATATAAATTCCTTCAATGAGATTTCATTGTTTCCATACAATGAGTGCATCCATGAAGCTACTGATGAGGATCTCTCCTAACCTGTCCCTAATTACCATTCCCATCCTTGACAGTTACAGGTTGCCCAATGACACAAAACTATCTACAGTCTCCTGGATGAGGTGTGCCCTCTCCTGCCCTACTGTCTTAGCTCAGGACATTCCTACCTCCTTGGACTGAAGGACTCTTCCCCAGCTACTCTGCCCAGTGAATCCCAATTTCCCCCAAGGCTACACTAAAGCAGCCTCTTGAGGAAGCCCTTTCCCACCTCCCCATACTGGGGGAGCTTCAATGCACTGGCCATGACCTTCATTGCAGCATTCAAATCCTGCTCTGATGGGTGATTTCTTTCTTTCCACCACTAAGACCTGCTTAAGGACTTTTCTGTCCCAATATATCCTCACTCCTGGCCCATAATGGGAATTTTGAAAAGTTCTGTAGAATAAACAAGTGTACAGATGGTTCATAGCATCACGGGGAAACCTAATCAGTCTATGTCCTACTTATATTTAGGGAATATGAAGGAATACACCAATTTAAAAAAGATATCAAGGTAAAGAATATAATGTGAGAAGGATGGAGGCAAGAAGAGGGAAGTGTATTGCCCCCCAAATTGGATTTATTAAAAAGGGATTCTTAGGAAGTAAAACGAGCTTAATTATGAAGGTAGTTTCTGTCACTAGTTAGCAACAGAAACAGCATCCTAAATTACTTTGTGTTAAATTAAGTAGACTGGTACTCTGCAGGCAGCAGGTGGTCTAAAAGATGAGCAATTACAGCTCTTAAGTAGCAGAGGTGATATATCCTTCGCTCCTGTATTCTCAATTAAAATCTTCCAGCTTTTCCTCTAATTAAAAAGGGCCCAATCCTCCTCTTTATTGTGCCAGATATCCATTGATTAGAATGAATAAAATATGTGTTATTTCTTGACTTCACCGGAGAATTGGTGTAGAGATGCCTGCATCACTGGCAACAAGTGTGCCCCAGCCCACTCTAGAGAGAGAGAATGGTTGACAATGGCTCAGGAAGCATGATTATGCATTCAAACTTCTTTATACTACACTTTTTAGACTCAACGTCAACTCCATGTTTAATGAGGCACAGTTTTAAAAATCCAAGAGTTTGGTTTCCTTGTTTCAACTCTGGCTTCTTAATTGAGTTCTGATTTGCAATGTCTCACTCATCCCATTAATTTGGAGCCAAGACTTTCCCCATTACATTCTTCCATTCCTTTCTAAGAACCAGCAGTTTATTCTCATAATCTTTAAAGAAATTTGGCCTGGGACTAGCACAGGATATAGATTTACTTCCCAAGTTTTGCCTTAACACATAAGCAGCCTCTTCTCCCCCCACCCCCAGGTCTTGAGTGAATTTACAGGCAGTCAGAATTGTTCTTCCTCCTCAGTTAGAATTAGAAGGAAGGTTTGTCAAAGATCAGATAGTTGTAGCTATGCGGCGTCATTTCTGAGGGCTCTGTTCTGTTCCATTGATCTATGTCTCTGTTGTGGTACCAGTACCATGCTGTTTTGGTTACTGTAGGCTTGTAGTATAGTTTAAAGTCAGGTAGCGTGATGCCTCCAGCTTTGTTCTTTTGGCTTAGGATTGACTTGGCAATGCGGGCTCTTTTTTGGTTCCATATGAACTTTAAAGTAGTTTTTTCCAATTCTGTGAAGAAAGTCGTTGGTAGCTTGATGGGGATGGCATTGAATCTATAAATTACCTTGGGCAGTATGGCCATTTTCACGATATTGATTCTTCCAACCCATGAGCATGGAATGTTCTTCCATTTGTTTGTATCCTCTTTTATTTCATTGAGCAGTGGTTTGTAGTTCTCCTTGAAGAGGTCCTTCACATCCCTTGTAAGTTGGATTCCTAGGTATTTTATTCTCTTTGAAGCAATTGTGAATGGGAGTTCACTCATGATTTGGCTCTCTGTTTGTCTGTTATTGGTGTACAAGAATGCTTGTGATTTTTGTACATTAATTTTGTATCCTGAGACTTTGCTGAAGTTGCTAATCAGCTTAAGGAGATTTTGGGCTGAGACAATGGGGTTTTCTAGATATACAATCATGTCATCTGCAAACAGGGACAATTTGACTTCCTCTTTTCCTAGTTGAATACCCTTTATTTCCTTCTCCTGCCTGATTGCTTTGGCCAGAACTTCCAGCACTATGTTGAATAGGAGCGGTGAGAGAGGGCATCCCTGTCTTGTGCCAGTTTTCAGAGGGAATGCTTCCAGTTTTTGCCCATTCAGTATGATATTGGCTGTGGGTTTGTCATAGATAGCTCTTATTATCTTGAGATACGTCCCATCAATACCTAATTTATTGAGAGTTTTTAGCATGAAGGGTTGTTGAATTTTGTCAAAGGCCTTTTCTGCATCTATTGAGATAATCATGTGGTTTTTGTCTTTGGAAAGGATTCCCTATTTAATAAATGGTGCTGGGAAAACTGGCTAGCCATATGTAGAAAGCTGAAACTGGATCCCTTCCTTACACCTTATAAAAAAATTAATTCAAGATGGATTAAAGACTTATATGTTAGACCTAAAACCATTAAAATCCTACAAGAAAACCTAGGCAATACCATTCAGGACATAGGCGTGGGCAAGGACTTCATGTCTAAAACACCAAAAGCAATGGCAACAAAAGCAAAAATCGACAAATGGGATCTCATTAAACTAAAGAGCTTCTGCACAGCAAAAGAAACTATCATCAGAGTGAACAGGCAACCTACAGAATGGGAGAAAATTTTTGCAACCTACTCATCTGACAAAGGGCTAATATCCAGAATCTACAATGAACTCAAACAAATTTACAAGAAAAAAACAAACAACCCCATCAAAAAGTGGGCAGAGGACATGAACAGACACTTCTCAAAAGAAGACATTTATGCAGCCAAAAAACACATGAAGAAATGCTCATCATCACTGGCCATCAGAGAAATG